>NW_021963374.1:0-110445 GCF_901765095.1 Microcaecilia unicolor
CAATCCGTTATGTCGTAATGTGTTACCAATGGTTTTCGTGGTGACAGTGGTCCCAGCTGCCTTGAGATCATTGACAAGTTCCCCCCTTGTAGTTGTAGGCTGATTTCTAACCTTCCTCATGATCAAGGATACCCCACGAGGTGAGATTTTGCGTGGAGCCCCAGATCTTTGTCGATTGACAGTCATTTTGTACTTCTTCCATTTTCTTACTATGGCACCAACAGTTGTCTCCTTCTCGCCCAGCGTCTTACTGATGGTTTTGTAGCCCATTCCAGCCTTGTGCAGGTGTATGATCTTGTCCCTGATATCCTTAGACAGCTCCTTGCTCTTGGCCATTTTGTAGAGGTTAGAGTCTGACTGATTCACTGAGTCTGTGGACAGGTGTCTTTCATACAGGTGACCATTGCCGACAGCTGTCTGTCATTCAGGTAACGAGTTGATTTGGAGCATCTACCTGGTCTGTAGGGGCCAGATCTCTTACTGGTTGGTGGGGGATCAAATACTTATTTCCCTCTGCAGAATGCAAATAAATTCATATACTTTCCACAATGTGATTTTCCGGATTTAATTTGTGATGTGCTATCTCTCACTGTTACCAATAACCTACCCTTCAATTATGGGCTGCTCATGTCTTTGTCAGTGGGCAAACTTACAAAATCAGCAAGGGATCAAATACTTATTTCCACCACTGTATATGTTATATATTGTTGTAGGGACTCCTGAGGCAGGCCAAGGTGGCCAAAACACGACTCTTGTCGAGTCCAGATCATTTCAATAAACTTTTGCTGTGAACTTTTTTTAGTCCAGTAGAAGATTTTTTGGCATCATCTTTTTTGTCTCCTTCGCTGTGACTTTGCTCTTTGGGTTTCCAAGAGCGGAGGCTAGTTTTCTTCTGTGTTTGTCGCGCAAGTGCAAAACTTACCAGATTTTAATAAAAGGGCTCCTAACGTTACTAAAAGTAACCCCTGAATTAGGTGCCAGAATCTTCTAAATACTATGGGAAGACTTGGGTAAAGAAAATCACACAATGCTAGATAATTCTTCGATTCTCGAGCGTCAGTGTCAGTTTATTCTAAACATCTCTTTTCCAAGCAGAAGAGCACAAGCCATTCAGCTTTGCTTCGTAAGATAATGGTCCCATCCCCTTAATTAGTTTTCCTCATCATTACTCCAGAGTCAAGACTAATATCAGACGCGTGGTACATGCTCTCCTTGTCAACGGATGAAGACTGAGAACCAGTGGCTTAGCCAGACCTGCCATTGGCTATGCCCAGAGCTAATATGGGTGGACCACTATATATTATATATATAATATATATATATTATATATATATATATATAATTATATCTATATATATATATATATATTAGGTCACTTAACCCTCTATTGCCGTGCTGCATAGAGCCTGCCATGAGTGGGAAAGCGCGGGGTACAAATGTAATAAAAATAAAAAAATAATATATACAGTGGTGGAAATAAGTATTTGATCCCTTGCTGAATTGGAAGTTTGCCCACTGACAAAGACCATGAGCAGCCAATAATTGAAGGTAGTTATTGGTAACAGTGGAGATAGCACATCACAAATTAAATCCGGAAAATCACATTGTGGAAAGTATATGAATTTATTTGCATTCTGCAGAGGGAAATAAGGTATTTGATCCCCCCACCAACCAGTAAGAGATCTGGCCCCTACAGACCAGGTAGATGCCCAAATCAACTCGTTACCTGCATGACAGACAGCTGTCGTGCAATTGGTCCCCTGTATGAAAGACACCTTCCACAGACTCAGTGAATCAGGTCAGACTCTAACCTCTACAAAATGGCCAAGAGCAAGGAGCTGTCTAGGATGTCAGGGACCAGATCATACACCTGCACAAGGCTGGAAATGGGCTACAAAACCATCAGTAAGACGCTGGGCGAGAAGGAGACAACTGTTGGTGCCTAGTAGAAAATGGAAGAAGTACAAAATGACTGTCAATCGACAAAGATCTGGGGCTCCACGCAAAATCTCACCTCGTGGGGTATCCTTGATCATGCAGGAAGGTTAGAAATCAGCCTACAACTACAAGGGGGGAACTTGTCAATGATCTCAAGGCAGCTGGGACCACTGTCACCACGAAAACCATTGGTAACACATTACGACATAACGGATTTGCAATCCTGCAGTGCCCGCAAGGTCCCCCTGCTCCGGAAGGCACATGTGACGGCCCGTCTGAAGTTTGCCAGTGAACACCTGGATGATGCCGAGAGTGATTGGGAGAAGGTGCTGTGGTCAGATGAGACAAAAATTGAGCTCTTTGGCATGAACTCAACTCGCCGTGTTTGGAGGAAGAGAAATGCTGCCTATGACCCAAAGAACACCGTCCCCACTGTCAAGCATGAGGTGGCAATGTTATGTTTTGGGGGTGTTTTCTCTGCTAAGGGCACAGGACTACTTCACCGCATCAATGGGAGAATGGATGGGGCCATGTACCGTACAATTCTCAGTGACAACCTCCTTCCCCTCCGCCAGGGCCTTAAAAAGGGGTCGTGGCTGGGTCTTCCAGCACGACAATGACCCAAAACATACAGCCAAGGCAACAAAGGAGTGGCTCAGGAAGAAGCACATTAGGGTCATGGAGTGGCCTAGCCAGTCACCAGACCTTAATCCCATTGAAAACTTATGGAGGGAGCTGAAGCTGCGAGTTGCCAAGCGACAGCCCAGAACTCTTAATGATTTAGAGATGATCTGCAAAGAGGATGTGGACCAAAATTCCTCCTGACATCTGTGCAAACCTCATCATCAACTACAGAAGACGTCTGACCGCTGTGCTTGCCAACAAGGGTTTTGCCACCAAGTATTAGGTCTTGTTTGCCAGAGGGATTAAATACTTATTTCCCTCTGCAGAATGCAAATAAATTCATATACTTTCCACAATGTGATTTTCCGGATTTAATTTGTGATGTGCTATCTCTCACTGTTACCAATAACCTACCCTTCAATTATGGGCTGCTCATGTCTTTGTCAGTGGGCAAACTTACAAAATCAGCAAGGGATCAAATACTTATTTCCACCACTGTATTAGGTAAGGTATAGATATGAGTAGTGTTTCTTGGGATACTACAAAATAATGCCTTAGAATTCACTTTGTGATGGATTTCTAAGTATTCTACCCAACAGCTGCCCTGCATCAACATAAACCATATACTTACTGGATAGGGATGGGCTCCTCATTGCCTAGGCCAGGGCAAAAGAGATATATTTAATGACTAAATACATCTCTCTTTTTTTTGCCCTAGGCAGTGAACAGTCTACCCTCCATGGCCCATCCAGAAGCCCACCACCGGACCAGAGCCATCATTTTGATTACAAGAGTAATCAAAACTCTTGCTGGTCATGGTGGTGGGCTTCTGGGTGGGGGTGGGCTCTTCACTGCCTAGGGCAAAAAAAGGTATATTTTAATAATTAAATATACATTTTTTGTCCTCGGCACTGGCAGTGAAGTGCTTACCTCACCCAGAAATTCCCAACAATAAATTTAATAGTGCCCAGCTAGCTTAATTTTTAAAAAATTACATGATCATGTTAAAAAAATTACATGATCATGTTAAAAAAATATGTATTTAAAATTTTATTACCTGGTCCTGTGGTGCTGGGCAGCTGCTTGCTGATCCATATCTCCAACCTTTTCTCGCACTAGTCAACCCCTGGCAGCAGAAAGCGTTGTGTGTGCATGCAGCTATTTTGACCAGCAATGACAAGCGGGAACGAGGCTGAGCACGCTGAGTGTGTGGGGGGGGGATATACAACAAAACATAACTCAACAGCAGCATTAGCACACAGAGAAGGAAGGACGCACGGTCACGCAAGGGTCACCAGAGATCAAGCTACGACCTGCAGTGCGACTGCATGTGTGTGTGCCCACCGTGCACTCTTGCCGAGTCTGCCTCTGCTCTGCCTAAAAGGTAGGTGGGTGCATAGGAGCCAACTTTTCAAATGATTGGGGGTGCTGAAATTTTTTTTTTTTTTTTTACAGGCAGTGCATTCTCTCCCCCCCCCCCCCTTCTCTCCCCCCCCCCTTAAAATCCTGTCTGCTGCAGTCTTCACCGGGCAGTGGCAGCGTCACTCATAGGCTGCCTGCAACCTGCACCAGGACTTCTTCCCTGAACAGTCCCACCCCTTAGTCCCCCTGTACTGTGCAAATATAAAGAGATGCAAATTTCAAAAACGGAACTTCGGACGACTGATGGCCGGGAAAATATTAGGGGTGCTCAAGCACCCACGGAGTTGGTGCCTATGGGTGGGTGGGACTGGAGATCAGCTGAGCGGGCAGCCACCACCGGCGCGACGACGCGGTACAAAGTGATATGTTGCAACCGCGCTTGGGTGGGCAGGCCTGAGCCGAGATTGGATGGGCCTGGGCCTGCCGTAGCTACGCCCCTGCTGAGAACCACTGACTCAAAGCTCTCACTTCAGAAGGACCCTATGCAGCCCACAACCAACCAATATTTCTCATTCTCTAGCAGCTAGTTGATGAGCCAGTTTGTAGGCCTGGTAGGTTTTAGGAAAGGAATTGGTTTCCGCTGGTTGTTGTAATTCTTTGAATAGCCGGTTGAGCGCCATCATATTTTAAAAAATGGTAAAAAAACAAAAGAGCAGGGCTAGGTTTTGCTGGACCATCCCATATGGCCTAACCTGGTGGTTTGGGTCCCTCCCTCACCCCCAAAGGGGCCGTCTGTTTGGAGTCTCAGCTCCTCTCCCCTACACCTAAAAGGGGGGGGGCCTTTAAGTGAATGGGTCCAGGAGCAAGAAACACACACACACACACACAAAAAAAGAATTGCAATTTACAGCAGATGCAGCAGAGCGCCTTAAAGCAGCCTGGCAGGTTGCTGACTCTTCAGGAGGGGGGGAGGGGTGGCCATTAGTGCAGTAGGAAACCGTAGCTCAGAGAAAATGCAAGTAGGACAACCCAGAGCAGGTACATCCACATGCAGACTGCAGCTGCTGCTGCTTGGACTGCTGATTAATGGCCAGTGCCACGGCTATGAGGAGTGGCGGGAAGGCCTCAGTGCAACTCCAGGAAGCAGCGTTGGAGTTGGTGAGCTGGCGCATGGTACAATGGTAGACTGCAGGGAGGAGAGGAATAGAGGTCCAGACCCAGCAGGGGACCCAGTTTTGGTAGGATCTGCTGCCATTGACGTCAGTGGGGACAGTGCCAGGACAGGACTCTGTAATACTGAGACCCATGGAGTTCCCAGGTGGTACTACTTGGGTTGCCAGAGAAAAGTGAAAGATATGGAGGCTTTACCCCAGAATTTATTTTACTTATATAAGTACCAAGCCTTCTGTTTGAAGAAGGGCCTGGGGGAGGGGTCACGCGATGCCATGCTAGAAAGCAAGCGCGGGTGAGACGAGCTCCTGGTACCTGACCCATACCTTTACCCCCTGGATGATAGTCTCAAACTACCAGAATCAGAATTATCAGGCTTATTTTCGAAAGAGAAGGGCGCCCATCTTTCAACACAAATTGGGAGATGGGCGTCCTTCTCTCAGGGTCGCCCAAATCGGCATAATCAAAAGACAATTTTAGGGCGTGTCGGAGGCCTAGCGAAGGCGGGACTGGGGCATGCCTAACACATGAGTGTCCACAAGCAATAATGGAAAAAAGAAGGGCGTCCCTGACGAGCACTTGGCCGACTTTACTTGGTCCATTTTTTCTTACGACCAAGCCTCAAAAAGGTGTGTAAACTGACCAGATGACCACAGAAACATCCACATTTTGGACGTCCGCAGAGGCACAGCGAAGGACTTCCTCAACTGCCGTTACAGGGACGGAGGCATAGCGAAGGACGTCCTGTACCCATACTCTTAAAAAAAAAAAAAAAAAAGACGTCCCTGACAAGCACTTGGACGTTTTCACCTGGACATGTATTTTTCTAAGGTTGTAGATGGCAATTTATTTAAGGTTGTAGACGGCTATTATACACGCAGCCTGTCTGCATGTATGAAGCCGTCTTTGGCATGCGCAGAGCAGCCACGCATAATGCTTGGCTGCTCTGCACTGGCTTCCCCTCCTTAGGAAGGAAATCGTGTGCAAATGAGCTAACAGTGAGCAGCTCATTTGCATGCGATTTCCTTCATGTATGCCCGTTCTTTTCCGAATCGCTAAGGGATCGGGAAAGGAAGGGAAGGGTTTTTTCCGTTCAGTTAGTGCATCAGTTAGTCCACTGCAGTGCCCACAAGGTTGGTTTCCTGGCATGTCAGGGGGACCAGTGCGCTATGAATGCTGGCTCCTCCCACGACCAAATGAGTTGGATTTGGTCGTTTTTGAGATGGGCATCCTTGGTTTCCATTATTGCCAAAAACCGGGGACGACCATCTCTAAGGTCAACCTAAATGTTGAGATTTGGGCGTCGTCCTGCGAGGACGCCCTCAGGAAAACTTGGGCGCCCCGTTCAATTAAGCCCCTCCACATCAACCTTTCATTGCAGCTGGCTCCCACAACAGAAGGTCGGTTAGAACACGAGTATGCCTTCAAAATCTCAAAAATGGGAGATAGAGAAGTCGCGCACAAGTGAAGTGAAGATGGCAGATGGAGAGCATTCTGGTCCGTTGTGCATGTGTTCCACGTGGGTGGCAGAGATTGCAGCAGAAGTCTGACAAAGCCTTAGATTCCTCCTTAGACAAATAATTGCAAAATGTATCTGACAAACTTGATATTGTGGATGGCCGACTGGAAGCCTGAGAGGGGAATTTTAATTTCGGTGTCAGCGTGTCTCTGATCTGGAGGATCAGGTACAACAGTTTACCGCTGCTAATACTACCCTTCAATCTCATCTACGACTGCTGGAAGGTATTTAGGGACAGAGAAAGTACCTGCATATAATGTGTACAGTGCTGCGTACATCTAGTAGTGCTATAGAAATGATAAGTAGTAGTAGTAGTAGTATTTACAGAAGGCAAACCCCAATTTTTTGGTACCATGGAGGCAGCTATTGCTTTTCTACAACAAATTACCAACTCAAGGGACACCACCTCGGAAGACCACTACACTGTACGGTGGATATAGTTTCCGCATTGGGGAGGCTTACTATGGTTCCCTTGCCTGCTTGTGGTGCAGTGCATCATTTCCTTTTGAATTTACTGCAGCTTTGTACTGCTTCTCAGACCAGAAGATAAGAAAACCAACTGCTTCTCTGATTCAAGTTAGGACCTGACTCTCACTTGGATCCCTCTAGTGATTCCCTCCCTCCTGCTTTTCTTCATTTTTGCATGCTTCTTAATGCACTCTGCAGAAGCCTTTCTGTCTTAGATATATATATATAGATATGTAGATGGCTGACTCTTATTGTATTATTATTATTTTAAAATATTCTCATATGTCCTGTGATCTTGAATGGTTCCATTCTACTCAAATTAATGCTGCTGGAGACAAACGTTTGTTATTAGAATCTTTCACGGGCTCAAGCGTTGTTCTTTAGTTCATTTTTCTCTTCTCTTCTCTTTTAGCAGCCCTGACTTACCTAGTTGATTTTTGAATGCAATAGGAAGGGTGAATGTTTTTATGGACTGTATCTGATCATTGCTACAGACTGGTAGTCTCCCATTGATATATCTACACTTATATCGTATGATTTCTGGTACTCTATATATACTATTCCCTTTTCTTTTTGCTGGGAGAATTCATTCAGTTGCTTTATAAAACCTATTTGCTTAAAGATGTTAACATCTCACGTCTTTTAGACCATACGAATGAATGCTTGACTAGATGGATGTCCCTTCCCATCTCTGTTCATGGCAGGATTCATCTTTTTAGTATGGTTTTATTTCCCAAGTGGTTATGTACTCTGCAATTGTTGCCCCTCAAGTTGTTGAGATTTACTCTCTCTACAGAAGCTTGTATCTAAATTTTGTTGGAATGGTAAGAAACCAAAAACGCTCTTTAAATATTTGAAAAGGTTCATGAAAACATGGGGGTCTAGGCCTTCCTGATTTGAAGAAATACAATTCAGCTTGTCTGCATAGACTTGGGAGATCGGTTTCTTGAGGAACAGTTTTACACACCTAGGAGCTATGAGCTAGCTTCCTATCATCTGTGGCATATTTATTCTCTTTTGCACAGCCCACTGCAATCCTTGCCACAGTATTTACTCAGAAGTGTTTTACTATGCTGTTTGGGGGGAGGGGGGTCAATCGTTGGGTATCTTATCAGTTACCGCTCTTAGGTAATTTGCTTTTCTCTCCAGGGGACAAAAATGTTAACTTCTGCCTCTGGGCAGCAAAGGGTGTACTTTATTTGCAGTAAGTCTTGGAAAATGGAGGTACGATGCCTCGTTGGGATCAACTTGCTAGAGAAGTGGTGGAGCCATGAGATTTTTGCGCTTGTGGAAAATTATGACTCTATGTTCATACTTTAAATTCTACAGGGTTGGCTTTCCATTTAAGGGCTCATTTGATGGGGTTCTTTGAGCCCTTTCAGGATGGCGGCTTATCAGTTTCCTCTCTACATAGGGGGTTGCAAGTGCTTTCTCCAGTCAAGTCGTATTGAGCTTTAGGCCAGGTGATGTGAAGATTTAGATTACTTACAGATTCTCTGGATCTTGGTCAGTTGGTTCGATGAATACCAATGTCTCTATTAGTACTGAACTCCGGGAATGCCCATTCCGTTGTTTGCATCAGGTATATTTTACACAAGAACAGGCAGGGAGACTGGACACGTCCATTTGTCAAAAATGTCATCAGGGGGTTAATTCTTTTTTTTTCATGCTTTTGGAGCTGTTCAAAAGTAAAGCTTTTCTAGAGGGCCTTATTGCGTTATATGGAGAATTTATTCGGACACACTCTTCCATTCTCTCTGTTGGGGTTACTTATAGACAAGTATGAGGCCTTTCATCTTAACAATCAATTGTATAATCTCTTGCTCCGGAAGGCAAAAAATGCTGGGTAAATGAGTCATTTTAGTAGTGCTCTGGAGGAATCGTTTTCAAGCTTTCTTTTAAATGGAAAAGGCTGTTTCTGGCCATTTGGGATGTATATCTTCAAATCTCGGTCTCATAGAGCTCATTGTTTGTCTTAATTCATTTTAACATTCTTCTCTGTTTTTGTTGTCTCTTTTTATTTTTTTTTGTCTTTTGGCGAGAAGGGTCCTTGTACAGTGCACGTCATGGGTTCACTTGTTGAGCAAAGCTTTTTTTTTTTTTTAGGGCTGTGGGTGATTATGGGATTTTGTCTTGTTTAATGATTTTCTGGAGTGCTGTAAGGGTACAGGGGATCCAGACTTTGCTAATTCTCTGCATTTCTTTGCTTGTAGGGGAAACGGACGGGTGGATCTGTTTGGGACCTCTTGTACAATTGAACAAATGTATCTATGATTGTTACACTGTCTTCTCATTTTTCATTTATTCAATAATAATTGTTTCCACTTTCTTTGAGTCCCTCCAGACCAGTCAGGATCCCACCCTTGTGAAGGTTTGAGAATTTCAGGGAAGAAAGGAAGTACAATTGGACATTAGAGGGGCTGACTGATGCTTTTGCCTTCTGGGTTCTCAGGCTGCAGAGTGACTATAAAGTTTAGAAATTATGTTTCTTGTCTTTTGGTCATGAGGGGAGCTATTACTTCCTTGCTTTGTTAGAGAACTACCAGGCAATTGTGGGCTGCACTAGACACTTTATAGCAGTGGTTCCCAAACTTTTTCAGTTCACTGCACCCTTTGTGTCCTAGAAATTTTTGCGGCTCCCACCCCGGGCACATGGGTCTCCATTTTTTCTCTGCACAAATATAACAGTGCTGGGTGTCCCTATCAGCCCCTCCAAATGACACACTGATTACGATTTATTTATTTATTTGTTGCATTTGTATCCCACCTTATCCCACCTCTTTGCAGGCTCAAAGTGGCTTACAATACATCATGAGTAGTGGAAGAATGCTAGTAGTTAAACATTTAGTATTGCAGGATCTTGGTCAGCATGATGATAATAAACAAAACAAACAGAGTAATAGTATACAAGCAGATATTATAAAACAGTTCTGAATATAGATGTGCGAGTTGTATATATTCACATTTGTTGATCTTTGTGGTACACTTTATTAAATTACTACTCTACCTATGAAAAGTTAGGAGGAAGAGAGATCAGCCTCAGGAGGTGTGCAATCAGAGAATCATCACTTCTTCCCTGCCCTTATCCTGGCTTATTGACCTTTCCCTTTGCATAATACCTTCTAGTTCTCCTCCCCTTCCCACATGATCCTTCCTCTCTCCCCCACCCGTGTGCCTCAGTCTCCTATCCTTACTCTTTTACTCCTTATCATCCTTTTTCCATCTCCCTCTATGATTACCTTTTACTTCCTCTTACTTGATCCCTTCCCCTCTCCTCATTCTCTGTCCCTTTATCTTTTCCTAGCACTAATAACTAAGATCCCTTACTCCCCCTTCTAAAAAAAAAAGGACCATATTAACCTGACACACAAAATATGCCATAAAAATGATATACTGTAAAATACAAATTAACATTATTTAATATTCAGATTCATTCAAATGTATGCAGATATGCCACATAACTGCTGCAGAATTCTACAAAATCTGTCACAGAAACTGTAAGCACTTCCCATGGAATCTTGAAAAATTGACTGCAGTACCTCCTTATAATTTTATTACCCCAGTACTAACATGCTTTATTTCTGGGAGAATAACCTGGAATCTAACAGTTAATCTGCCCCTAATCCAGCCCTCTTCTGTTGCTCCTGTCTCTGGTCAATTAAGCACTGAAACTTTATATAAATTACACACGTTCACATATACAGAACCATAACATATCCAGATTAAAACAGCACGATTCTGCATCTTAATAAATCATTGACCAACACTAGTCAGAATGGAAAGGGTCCACAGCTTGAAACCTGCAAACTAAACAGCTTTCACCGTTTTTTTAAATCCTACTGTTTTCCTGCTAGGTAGCACGAAGTCTCTATGGTCTCTTACAGCACTAAGAAAATCGCTCCTTCGGTTTGCTATATGCAACCACTGAGCATGTGTAGTGCCCTTAAAAATGGCTGCTGTAAATCAACAACATCTAAGTGAGCATGCTCTATGCCCATCTTTCTCAAATTTTCTTACCACTAAAATTCAGTGTGCAAACACAAACTATGGAAGTTACAAGAGCATCAAAGTGCATAAAATTGTGTAAACTAAGTTAATAGAATGTTAATAGTAATATTTCACAAGTTGCTCTCTCAATTCCCAGTGATGTCACAATAACTGTTCTGCTTATATTTGCATACCCATAATGCCTTGTAAAATGGAGCTGTGTTTTTGCTAAATGTCTCTGGTGATTTGTTACAATGTCTTCAGGTTTTCATTTAATTATACAATGTTCGTTTTCTGCTTTTGATTTATTCTGTATTATATGATATATTTAGTAGCTAAACATTGTCACTCTCTGTAATATTTTTAGGAACTGCTTTTTCTGTCTTGTGTAGCATAAGGGAAGCAAAGTTATAATCTCTGGTTTCTCTTCAGATCGAATAAATCTTTCGCCTTTTACTAAAGATTTCCGTGGAGAGGAACATAAATGAGTTTCACTGAATTTTTGAAGGTCCTACCACTGGTAGGACTAATATTTGTGTTTAAAAATAGATGAAAACAAGCACAAGATGTAGGAAGTAAAGTGATTTTGAACAGCTAGAGTTACCAACATAGAACTACGGTGATTATTTTAGCCATTTGTTCATATTATTACTAAAAAGGAAGGGGAAAAGTTTTTGAGCGGTGATGGGGGGGCGGGGAAGCCGCGCGTAAGTGAAAATTTGCTACTAGTTTGAAGTACATTTACAGCAAATAAAGAGGTGGGCTGACAGTATCGCGCAGAAGATGAGCGAGAGGAGTTAAATTGAAATTAAAACGACTTTTAAAAACTGACATTTTTTTCTGCATAAAACCATTGATTTTCTAACTAGCATGAAGTAGAGGCAAAAACAAGGATTTAGACACGTCGCTTACATTGCAAACAATAGTGAAAGGAAAATGGAAGTTTCTGATTGGCTTCCCAGTACTCTGCACATCAGACTCCTGATGCAGGCCTGACGGCCGAAACACGACGTGTCGAGTCTTCAAATCTGTAATAAATTTTTATTTAAGTACGTCTTCCAGTGTCTGGTTTCCTTGGTCGTACTCCCACTTTTTGTACATTGGCTTCCCTAATTACCAGCAGGCGAATGTTGCTAGGACTCTGTTGTTTCACCACACGAGGGTGGGTTTCAGTTGGACTGGGCTGAAGACTTTGAGAGAGAAAGTTGCGATAAATAAGAGCTCCTGTGATTGACTATTTTAAAAGAATACTAAAAAATGTGTGAGAGTGTTCAGTGATATTTTAGAGCATAATTAAAGACGTTTGCATTGCAAAGAATAGGGAAAGGAAAATGGAAGTTTTTTCCGTCTTTTGCCCAGGAGAATGTTGCTGGGGCTGTTTGGTTTTTGTTGGTTTGGGCTGCAGACTTTGAGAGGCAAAGATACATTGTGTGAGAGCTCCTGTGATTGGCTGCTTTTAAACAAAAATAAGTTTACTGAGTCTGAGCGTTCAGTGATAGTGAACTGAGGCAGAAGGATTTCTTTGAATTTGTGAGGGAGTTGCAACTGGTTTAAAATTCAGAACAAACGGAGTTTTATGAAGTCTGGTGTGAATAACTGGTGAAAAGTAGAGGCAATAGTAGATAAATTTCAGAAAGGAAAATATTACTTTCCAATATTAATTATGGTTTTCACAGAGCGCTGTAGTTTGTAGTAACTGAAAGAGCATTTAATTGACTTAAATTTCAGCTATTGTAGAGATCTGTTGGAAGAGACACATTTAAGGGGAAACTGATTAAAAAGGAAAGAAATTAGACATAGTTAATAGTATCCTATTGGATAGTAATAGTAACTGTAAACCCACCTCCCCGCTCCCCCCGTTTTCTATTTCTGTTGATGGCTCTCTCATTCTCCCTGTCTCCTCAGCTCGAAACCTTGGGGTCATCTTTGACTCTTCTCTCTCCTTCTCTGCTCATATCCAGCAGACCGCCAAGACCTGTCGTTTCTTTCTTTACAACATCCGTAAAATCCGCCCCTTTCTTTCCGAGCACTCTACCAAAACCCTCATCCACACCCTTGTCACCTCTCGTTTAGACTACTGCAATCTGCTTCTTGCTGGCCTCCCACTTAGTCACCTCTCCCCTCTCCAGTCAGTTCAAAACTCTGCTGCCCGTCTCATCTTCCGCCAGGGTCGCTTTACTCATACTACCCCTCTCCTCAAGACCCTTCACTGGCTCCCTATCCGTTTTCGCATCCTGTTCAAACTTCTTCTACTAACCTATAAATGTACTCACTCTGCTGCTCCCCAGTATCTCTCCACACTCGTCCTTCCCTACACCCCTTCCCGTGCACTCCGCTCCATGGATAAATCCTTCTTATCTGTTCCCTTCTCCACTACTGCCAACTCCAGACTTCGCGCCTTCTGTCTCGCTGCACCCTACGCCTGGAATAAACTTCCTGAGCCCCTACGTCTTGCCCCATCCTTGGCCACCTTTAAATCTAGACTGAAAACCCACCTCTTTAACATTGCTTTTGACTCGTAACCACTTGTAACCACTCGCCTCCACCTACCCTCCTCTCTTCCTTCCCGTTCACATTAATTGATTTGATTTGCTTACTTTATTTATTTTTTGTCTATTAGATTGTAAGCTCTTTGAGCAGGGACTGTCTTTCTTCTATGTTTGTACAGCGCTGCGTATGCCTTGTAGCGCTATAGAAATGCTAAATAGTAGTAGTAGTAGTAATCTGCAGTGTGGCTGAGTGAAAGCTGATAGCTGAAAGGCACTGGAAGCATTAACGGCATACTTAAAGATCTTTCAACTGTATTTTGCTGATATTGAATTGGTGCAGATAAGCAGTGTTGTATGGATCAGAAATAGGAAGATATTCTGGTAGAGCTGCAGCCCAAGTCATGGAGAAAAAAAATGACTATCTAGAAAATCAGTTAGGGATTTTCAATTATTTTATTTTGGTCACAGTCAGTTAATTATAATCTTAGCAATAGGAACCTTTCTAGCTGCACCACATAGGGAGCCAGATTTTCCATTTTTGAGTTTGTATACACAGGGGTCCTTTTACTATGGTGCGCCGAAAAATGGCCTGCGCTGGTGTAGACGCGTGTAGGTCCATTTTTCAGCGCACCTGCAAAAAGGACCTTTTTTTGCCGAAAATTAACATGTTGCAAAATAACAATTGGAGCGCGTCCATTTTGGCCCTGAGACCTTACTGCCACCCATTGACCTAGCGGTAAGGTCTCATACGTTAACTGGGCAGTAACGGTCTCTGTGTGTACAATTCTGATTACCACACGGTTAGTGCTGCGTGCTGAAAAATTTCCGGTGCACTTAGTGGACACGTGTAAAAAAATGAAATTGCTTCCCGGGCCACACGGTAGCTGTGTGGTAGTTAAAAATTGATGCGCATAGGACATGTATATGCGCCTAAGTGGCTAAGTAAAAGGACCCCACAGTGTAGTAGGTGCAAATTTTCAAGCAACTCACTGTTGCCCTCTGCGAGTAAGGAGAAGAATTCTCTCAAGAAAGACCCTCTACAAAAGTAAATGGAACATAAACAAAATACATTAGAAAAGACTGAGCTTTTTGAAACAAATCTATAAAGGGCAGGGCAAAGAACAGTGTAAACAAAATAAACATACTTACAGTGGGGGAAATAAGTATTTGATCCCTTGCTGATTTTGTAAGTTTGCCCACTGACAAAGACATGAGCAGCCCATAATTGAAGGGTAGGTTATTGGTAACAGTGAGAGATAGCACATCACAAATTAAATCCGGAAAATCACATTGTGGAAAGTATATGAATTTATTTGCATTCTGCAGAGGGAAATAAGTATTTGATCCCCCACCAACCAGTAAGAGATCTGGCCCCTACAGACCAGGTAGATGCTCCAAATCAACTCGTTACCTGCATGACAGACAGCTGTCGGCAATGGTCACCTGTATGAAAGACACCTGTCCACAGACTCAGTGAATCAGTCAGACTCTAACCTCTACAAAATGGCCAAGAGCAAGGAGCTGTCTAAGGATGTCAGGGACAAGATCATACACCTGCACAAGGCTGGAATGGGCTACAAAACCATCAGTAAGACGCTGGGCGAGAAGGAGACAACTGTTGGTGCCATAGTAAGAAAATGGAAGAAGTACAAAATGACTGTCAATCGACAAAGATCTGGGGCTCCACGCAAAATCTCACCTCGTGGGGTATCCTTGATCATGAGGAAGGTTAGAAATCAGCCTACAACTACAAGGGGGGAACTTGTCAATGATCTCAAGGCAGCTGGGACCACTGTCACCACGAAAACCATTGGTAACACATTACGACATAACGGATTGCAATCCTGCAGTGCCCGCAAGGTCCCCCTGCTCCGGAAGGCACATGTGACGGCCCGTCTGAAGTTTGCCAGTGAACACCTGGATGATGCCGAGAGTGATTGGGAGAAGGTGCTGTGGTCAGATGAGACAAAAATTGAGCTCTTTGGCATGAACTCAACTCGCCGTGTTTGGAGGAAGAGAAATGCTGCCTATGACCCAAAGAACACCGTCCCCACTGTCAAGCATGGAGGTGGAAATGTTATGTTTTGGGGGTGTTTCTCTGCTAAGGGCACAGGACTACTTCACCGCATCAATGGGAGAATGGATGGGGCCATGTACCGTACAATTCTGAGTGACAACCTCCTTCCCTCCGCCAGGGCCTTAAAAATGGGTCGTGGCTGGGTCTTCCAGCACGACAATGACCCAAAACATACAGCCAAGGCAACAAAGGAGTGGCTCAGGAAGAAGCACATTAGGGTCATGGAGTGGCCTAGCCAGTCACCAGACCTTAATCCCATTGAAAACTTATGGAGGGAGCTGAAGCTGCGAGTTGCCAAGCGACAGCCCAGAACTCTTAATGATTTAGAGATGATCTGCAAAGAGGAGTGGACCAAAATTCCTCCTGACATGTGTGCAAACCTCATCATCAACTACAGAAGACGTCTGACCGCTGTGCTTGCCAACAAGGGTTTTGCCACCAAGTATTAGGTCTTGTTTGCCAGAGGGATCAAATACTTATTTCCCTCTGCAGAATGCAAATAAATTCATATACTTTCCAAAATGTGATTTTCCGGATTTAATTTGTGATGTGCTATCTCTCACTGTTACCAATAACCTACCCTTCAATTATGGGCTGCTCATGTCTTTGTCAGTGGGCAAACTTACAAAATCAGCAAGGGATCAAATACTTATTTCCCCCACTGTACCTGAGACTCCTAAAATCCATGACTCTGAAAAAGGGAAATTAAAATTCTTGAATAAATAAGTTCTAATAATACTCAAAAGAGAATTTACACTAAGACTATATGAAAATAAATATTATCCGAGATGTTTTAAAAGCTTGTCTTGTTGAAAATTGTTGGACTTGAACTGTTCATAGAAAAAGTAATTTAGGGGCCTTTTTTCTAAGCTATGCTAAGAAAAGGGCTTACCATGGACTTAAGCAGGCCTTTTTCCCATGTGCTAAACATATTTCTATTGCAGCCATCAAAAAGGGTCTTTTTCAATTTGTTTTACTTCTGTCCATGCACTAATGTTAGCATTAGTGTGCTGCCATTCAAAATTACTGTGGGAGTACTTACCACCTCCTATTTCGGAAGCGCTAAGGACTCCTGCATTATGGACATTCTAACCAGTTAGCATGGTGATAACATCAGTGCACTAGCTGATTAGCACATCCACGCCCATTCTCCACCCCTGACATGCCCCCTCCCAGAAAACTATAACAGTTACTGCGCGCTTAGCACGCACAGATGACAAAGCTAATGCAGAGCATTTTAGCACATCCTGTGTTAGGCCACTTTTGCTGTGTTAGCACCTAACACAGCTTAGTAAAAGGGCCCCTTTGTGGTACTGTAAACTGGATCACTATAGGATATTTTAAAGTTTTAATCCTATTACTGTTTAATATATTTATTACTTTTTAATAATATTTATTTAGAATATTACATTTCCGTGGGCCCTGTTTGTTAAGCCGCACTATAGGCACGCTAACGCTAGAGATACCCATAGGAATATATGGCTGTGTCTAGCGTTAGCATGCACTAAAAACGCTAGCACACCTTAGTAAACGGGGGCCCTGTAAGTGCAGTAAAATTCATTCCTTTGCACAATTACCTTTTTATGGTTTATTTATTTGAACGTTTCTTCAGCATTCTATTTTTAAGAGATATTATAACACCCTCTGACACTCTCAAACAAAATATTTATCTCCAGTGTTAGCTACCTCATCCCACTCTATTTACAGGGGCACGACCTGTGGTAATTGGTCACAGCTACTGAGAATTGACTGAAGGGGTAGGGTATGCTACCTGTAATAAGTAGGGGCACAGGTTAGATTATTATAAAAAAAAATAGAAAGAAACCAAAAAGATGTCCAAAATATCAGGAGAAAGTTTGAAGATGACCCAAAATTGAAGTGGAGATGATTTCTTACATTTTTCACATTAAAATACACAGAGGTGATCACATGATGTGCTGAACACAAAAAGGTGTGCAGTCCTGAGGCTCGGAGACCCACCTTGAAATCTAACCCCATCTCTTCTTAAATTGCACTTTTTGATTGAGCCAGAAGTAGTAACAATACAGTGGGGGAAATAAGTATTTGATCCCTTGCTGATTTTGTAAGTTTGCCCACTGACAAAGACATGAGCAGCCCATAATTGAAGGGTAGGTTATTGGTAACAGTGAGAGATAGCACATCACAAATTAAATCCGGAAAATCACATTGTGGAAAGTATATGAATTTATTTGCATTCTGCAGAGGGAAATAAGTATTTGATCCCCCACCAACCAGTAAGAGATCTGGCCCCTACAGACCAGGTAGATGCTCCAAATCAACTCGTTACCTGCATGACAGACAGCTGTCGGCAATGGTCACCTGTATGAAAGACACCTGTCCACAGACTCAGTGAATCAGTCAGACTCTAACCTCTACAAAATGGCCAAGAGCAAGGAGCTGTCTAAGGATGTCAGGGACAAGATCATACACCTGCACAAGGCTGGAATGGGCTACAAAACCATCAGTAAGACGCTGGGCGAGAAGGAGACAACTGTTGGTGCCATAGTAAGAAAATGGAAGAAGTACAAAATGACTGTCAATCGACAAAGATCTGGGGCTCCACGCAAAATCTCACCTCGTGGGGTATCCTTGATCATGAGGAAGGTTAGAAATCAGCCTACAACTACAAGGGGGGAACTTGTCAATGATCTCAAGGCAGCTGGGACCACTGTCACCACGAAAACCATTGGTAACACATTACGACATAACGGATTGCAATCCTGCAGTGCCCGCAAGGTCCCCCTGCTCCGGAAGGCACATGTGACGGCCCGTCTGAAGTTTGCCAGTGAACACCTGGATGATGCCGAGAGTGATTGGGAGAAGGTGCTGTGGTCAGATGAGACAAAAATTGAGCTCTTTGGCATGAACTCAACTCGCCGTGTTTGGAGGAAGAGAAATGCTGCCTATGACCCAAAGAACACCGTCCCCACTGTCAAGCATGGAGGTGGAAATGTTATGTTTTGGGGGTGTTTCTCTGCTAAGGGCACAGGACTACTTCACCGCATCAATGGGAGAATGGATGGGGCCATGTACCGTACAATTCTGAGTGACAACCTCCTTCCCTCCGCCAGGGCCTTAAAAATGGGTCGTGGCTGGGTCTTCCAGCACGACAATGACCCAAAACATACAGCCAAGGCAACAAAGGAGTGGCTCAGGAAGAAGCACATTAGGGTCATGGAGTGGCCTAGCCAGTCACCAGACCTTAATCCCATTGAAAACTTATGGAGGGAGCTGAAGCTGCGAGTTGCCAAGCGACAGCCCAGAACTCTTAATGATTTAGAGATGATCTGCAAAGAGGAGTGGACCAAAATTCCTCCTGACATGTGTGCAAACCTCATCATCAACTACAGAAGACGTCTGACCGCTGTGCTTGCCAACAAGGGTTTTGCCACCAAGTATTAGGTCTTGTTTGCCAGAGGGATCAAATACTTATTTCCCTCTGCAGAATGCAAATAAATTCATATACTTTCCAAAATGTGATTTTCCGGATTTAATTTGTGATGTGCTATCTCTCACTGTTACCAATAACCTACCCTTCAATTATGGGCTGCTCATGTCTTTGTCAGTGGGCAAACTTACAAAATCAGCAAGGGATCAAATACTTATTTCCCCCACTGTAAGTGAATGGTGCATGGACAATTGCCTGAAAAAGTAGACAGTTGAAATGGCTGCAAAACTGCAGAAAAAGAGAAGTATGTGATGGTTGGACAGTACAAAATGGCAGATGGAGTTCTCTTTAGTGAGACCAACCAGCTTATAATCGAAAGTAATCGCCAGCTATTTCCCGACACAAATCGGGATATGGCCGGCGATTTCGCAAAAGCGGCGAAAAGCATATATTCGAAAGCTACATTTGTGATAGCTTCGCCGCTTTTTATTTATTTATTGCATTTGTATCCCACATTTTCCCACCTTTTTGCAAGCTCAGTGTGGCTTACAATAGGATGTGAATAATAGAAATAACATTTGTTACAATTTGGTTATGGATTACATTGTGCAAAGTTATACGAGACAGTCAAATATCAAATTAGGAATATGACAATGGGACATCAACATAGAAATATTGGAAGGGGACAATGGGAAGCTTAAGGGTAGTGTTAGACAAAGACATATGGTGTACATAGTTCCGTGGATAAGTGTATGATAGACTGGATTGCGGGATGAGGGATCAAAGTGGATGTATATTGCATTGATGAACAGTGAGTATGGACTCTATGTGAGTTGGCTCTTTCCGTAAGTTTGTTCAAACAGGTGAGTCTTTAGTAGTTTACGGAAGGAAGCTTGATTGTCAATCATTCTTAGGTTGCGCGGTAGTGTATTCCAGGCCTGCGTGCTCTTGTGGGAAAAGGTTGACGCGTGTAGCGTCTTGTATTTCAGGCCCTTGCAAGTGGGGAAGTGGAGGTTTAGGTGTGTTCGGGATGATCTTTTAGCGTTTCTGGGTGGTAGGTCTATTAGATCAGACATGTACGCTGGGGCTTCGCCGTAGATGATCTTATGGACTAGTGTACAAACTTTAAAAGTAACGCATTCCTTAAGTGGAAGCCAATGTAGTTTCTCTCATAGTGGTTTTACCCTTTCATATCTTGGTTTTCCGAAGATGAGCCTGGCTGCTGTGTTTTGGGCTGTTTGAAGTTTCCTCAGTATTTGCTCTTTGCAGCCCGCGTATAGTGAGTTGCAGTAGTCCAGGTGGCTGAGGACGAGGGATTGCACTAGGCTGCGGAAGACGTATCTTGGGAAGAATGGTCTTATCCTTTTCAATTTCCACATGCAGTAGAACATCTTCTTGGTTGTGTTGTTTGCGTGGGTTTCGAGTGTTAAGTGGCGGTCGATAGTGACTCCAAGGATTTTTAGCGTTTCTGAGACTGGGAGGTTTAGGGTTGGTGTGTTTATCGCGTTGAATTCATTTGTGTTGTATTGGGAGGTGAGTATCAGGCATTGGTTTTTTTCTGCGTTTAATTTCAGGCGGAATGCATCTGCCCATGTGTTCATGATATGTAGACTTTGATTGATTTCGTTGGAGATTTCTTTGGTATCTTGTTTGAATGGGATGTATATTGTCACATCATCAGCGTATATATATGGGTTGAGGTTGTGGTTTGATAGGAGTTTTGCTAAAGGGATCATCATTAGGTTGAGTATAGTTGGTGAGAGAGGTGATCCTTGTGGGACTCCACATTCAGGTGTCCATGCTTTGGACGTGGTTGAATTTGATGTGACTTGATACGAACGCATGGTTAGGAACCCCTTGAACCAGTTTAGGACATTTCCTCCTATGCCAAAGTATTCAAGTATGTGTAGTAGGATTCCATGATCAACCATGTCGAAGGCGCTTGACATGTCGAATTGTAGGAGGAGTATATTGTTGCCAGTTGCAATTATTTGTTTGAATTTGGTCATGAGGGTGACTAATACTGTTTCTGTGCTGTGATTTGAACAGAATCCTGATTGGGCATCATGGAGTATTGAATGTTTGTCTAGATAGTTTGTGAGTTGTTTAGTTACCATACCTTCAGTTATCTTGGTTATTAGTGGTATGGATGCTATTGGCCTGTAGTTGGTTATTTCGCTCGTGTTTTTCTTTGTATCTTTAGGAATTGGGGTGAGTAAGATTTTTCCTTTTTCTTTTGGGAAGAGTCCATTTTGTAGCATGTGGTTTATATGGTTTGTTAGGTCTATTATGAATTGTTGAGGAGCAGATTTCATGAGACTATTTGGGCATATGTCTAGTTTGCAGTTGGATTTGGCATATCTTTTGAGAGTTTTCGAGATGAGGTCTTCTGACAGTAGTTCAAATTCGGTCCAGGTTCTGTCTGCTGGGTGTGTTCCTTCTTCTGGATCTAGACAGTCTAGAAGAGTGGTGTATTCTGTAGGGCTGGTGGGTATTTTGTGTCGCAGTAGTATAATTTTCTCCTTGAAGTATGTCGCAAGGTTGTCAGCACTTGGTGTATCTTTGCCGTTGGTTGTAACAGGTGTGGTGTCTAACAGTTTGTTCACGAGGTTGAAGAGTTTGTGTGTGTCTTTGTAGTTTGGTCCTATTAATGATTTGTAGTGTAGTCTTTTTGTCTGTTTTATGGTATATTTGTATTTTCTCCGAAGTAGTTTCCAGTCGTTTCGTGTTTGTTCGTCTCTTTTTTTGTTCCAAGCTCGTTCTAGTCTCCTGACTTGTGTTTTTAGTTTTTTCAGTTCTTCGGTGAACCATGGATTTGCATTTTTCCTGTGTGATGTTCTAGTTTGTACTGGGGCAATTTTGTCTAATGTTCTTGTACTTATATCATCCCATTCTTGGAGGAATTGGATGGTGTCAGCGTTTGTAGTTCATTCGTTCTGGCAGATCTGTTGCCAGAATGTTGTAGGGTCTATTTTTCCTCTCGTAGTGTAGGTTATTCGCTTATGTTTGGTGTTTGTGTTTAGTTGTATTTTTCGCCAGTAAAGAGTGACATTTGCTTTATGGTGGTCTGACCATAATGTGGGTGTCAATGTTGTATTAGCGAGTATGATAGTTGAGTCCGGTTCAAATCTATTCGTTATGATATCTAGTGTGTGTCCTTTTTCATGAGTTGGTTGTATGTTAGGTGTTTGCAGATCCCAGAGTTTTAGGAATTCTTTGAATTCTCGTGTGCTTGGTAAGGTGTCATTTTCTAGGTGTAAGTTGATGTCGCCTAGTATGAGGATATTTGAGGCTGATACGCAGGTATTCGAGATGAAATCCACGAGTTGTGTTTGGGCGTCTTGCCATTTTCCTGGTGGCCTGTAGAATAGGATTGTGTTGAGGTGTCCTATTAGGCTTGGGTGGTTGATTCTAGTCGATGCAATTTCAAGTTGTGGTGAGGTGGATTCGCCCGTGATTGTGATGGTGAATTCAGGTTTGTATATAATAGCTATTCCACCTTCTCTTTTTTTTCCATTTCTTGTCCAGTGCGTGATTTTGTATTCTGGTAGGCACGTTTGTAAGATGGTAGGGTCTGTGGGACTATGGAACCAGGTTTCTGTGATGAATAGGAGGTCTAATTTGTCTGTGATGATCCAATCTAGTATGTCTACTGAGTTGCTTACTGCTGATCTTGCATTGATGTATCCTAGTTGGATTAAGTGATGTGGTTCCAGGGTGGGGTTTGACGTGTTTATTTTTATTAGTTGTCTGTTTCTTCAGTAGTTGGATTTGTTGTTGTCATTGTTTTCCTCATTTTGTCGGTGGTGTTCATATCCGGAGGTTGTTGCAATTGGTTGGTTGGTTGTGTCTTTGATTTGGTAGGTTGTTTAAAGGTTGTGCATAGGATTGGTGAGATGTAAGTGGGTTGTTATGGTTGTTGTTTTGGGCGTGCATTGTGTGTATGTGAGTGTTATGTGGTTTGTGAGTAGTAGGGTTATTGTTGACTAGGTTGTGGGTTGTGTGTGCGTGTAGGGATATAATGAGAAAGTTCAAAGGGGCGTGTTGGCGGCGAAGCGAAGGCGGGACATGGGCAGGCTTGGGCGTGGCTACCAGATGGCCAGCTTTCGCGGATAATGGAAAAATAAAACCCGGCGATAAGCAGTATTTCGCCGGGTTTACTTGGTCCTTTTATTTTCACGACCAAGCCTCAAAAAGGTGCTCCAACTGACCAGATGACCACCGGAGGGAATGGGGGATGACCTCCCCTTACTCCCCCAGTGGTCGCCAACCCCCTCCCACACTAAAATTATTAAAATACAAACCTTTTTTGCCAGCCTGTATGCCAGCCTCAAATGTCATACCCAGCACCCAGACAGCAGTATGCAGGTTCCTGGAACAGTTGTTGTTGGTTGCAGTGGACTGCAGAAAGGCAGAGCCAGGCCCATCCCCCCCCCCCTACCTGTTCCACTTGTGGTGGGTAATGTTGAGCCCTCCCAAAACCCACTGTACCCACATGTAGGTGCCCCCCCTTCAGCACTTAGGGCTAGGGTAATGGTGCACACTTGTGGGCAGTGGGTTTTGGGGGGGGATTTGGGGGACTCAGCACACAAGGGAAGGGTGCTATGCACCTGGAAGCTAATTTGGTTGTTTATAAAAGATGTTTGAAGTGCCCCCTAGGGTGCCCGGTTGGTGTCCTGGCATGTGAGGGGGACCATTGCACTACAAATGCTGACTCCTCCCACTGCCAAATGCCTTGGATTTCCCCGGGTTTGAGATCGCCGGCAGTTTTTTCCATTATTGCGGAAAAACAAAAGTGGCGATCTCAAACCCGGCGAAATCCAAGGCATTTCGCCAGCCCACACCATATTATCGGAAAAAAAAGATGGCCGGCCATCTTTTTTGAAAATACGGTTCCGACCAGCTGTTGCACCGCCGCCAAAATAGATCGCCGGCGACCTATTTCGCCGGCGACGTTCGATTATTCCCCTCCAAATCTCCCAGTTTACCTCATCTCTTGTAGAAGCACAGGAGGATTAGTTCAAAAGACTATCCAGTCAGATTGGGTTAGTACCACAAAACTTGTGGAATATACCGCTTGTACTGCAGAGATAGAGCACCTCATGCCAGAAACTGAGCACAATATGGTGGATATTCAAATAAAGAGCTTTACAAACCAAAATTGAGGCCTATGAATAAAAGATTGATGACCTTGAAAACAGGTCATAGAGAAGCAACCTCTGATTTGTGGGTCTAAGTCTGTGCTGGACACGGAACACATTGATTCCTGGAGGAATGGTTGTCTTCAGCCCTTAAGTTGGATAAAAAAAACTTGGTAACATGCACATGAAATACATACATCATCTGGGCCTGAGAAAGGCATGAGAGAGCAGGCCATGGATTGTTGTAACCAAAGTGGTTGTGCTACAAACATATTGAATGGTGAATTGTGGTAACAGGACTACAGGATAAGACTGTATCCAGATTACAGACTCTCAAACAGAAAAAAAAGAAGTGATTTTTACAAATAGCAAATACTTATCCCAATAGATAAGTGAAATCCATTACTCTTCTATAGTCCACATAGAGAATGACACGGGGATGGGGACCCGCAGTAATCTGTGGTAAATCCACAGAAAAAAAATTTACCACGGCTGCGGGAGCAAAACTTTTTACCACCCTGTGGGAGTGGTAAAAAAAAAGCCTTGCTCCCACGGTTAAAAAAAAAAACCCCAAAAGTGGTCCTCCTTACTTCCTCCCTCCCCGCCGCATCTTGAGCTGCAGAGAAAATCCCCCATAGGTCTGCTCCAGGGTCTTTCCTCCTCTGCTGTGGCCCACTTTCTGATGTAACTTCCTGTTGATGTAACATTGCTGGAGGGAGGGATGGCGGGCTGGAGCTGGGATTTTGAGGGGTGAATGAGGCAATTGGTGGGGGTTGGCTGCTGCCTAGGGTGGCACAGTTTAGGGATGGCACCAGCACTTGGTCTTTAGCATCTCTCTCCTTCATTCCCTCCCTCAATTTGAGGTATTCAGTGTCTTACCTCTCTTCTGCTGGGAAAGCAACTCAGTAATCAGCACCTATAAAAGATGCAGCACAACTGGCATAGAGGCCTTGAGCATCTGCGCTTGCGTGAGGCCTCCCCCTTCAAAATAGGATGCATCTTCTATAGATATTGACTGCCCTATTGCTGCCCTGGAGGAAGGGAGGTGAGACGATGAGGGGGAGGGAGAGGAAAGGAAGGAATGAAAGAGATGTTGAGTACTATGGTGAGGGGGTGAGATGCTGGAGACCAAGGGTGGAGGGAAATAGAGAGATCTGGATACTGTGTGGGGGGGGGGGGGGCAGATAGAGAAAGGGAGAGATACTGGGTACTGTGAGGGGAAGTGCCTTGAGCCTGGCAATTGTGTTTATAAATCCACCAAAGAAAGGACAAATTTTGAAGTATGGATATCAGTTCTCTAATTGGCTTCTCTCATACATGAAGTTTTACAAAATCCAGAACCCACATGAATATTTGCCCACATTTAGATGTGTATGTTGCAAAATCAGTATTTATACACGCATGTGCCAGGAAATACATGTATGATGTCCTATATGACGCTGCTCTTTTGTTTGTAAATTAGCTGTTGAAAATCTAACCATACCGGCAAAGAATGCATACATTGCACTACATTGTCCCATCATCCTGGTATAATTAATCACTTATGTCAGCGAGTCACTATATGCTGAATTATAACATAAAAAATGTGTTTATGACCATCATAATATGGCAGACTTAAAGCATATCCATCTTTTATGTGATAGCTGCTGAATCATCATCGGTCTTGTTTGCTTTTTTTTTTTTTTTCAAAACGTTTTTGTGTTCAGTATATCTCATATATTCACAAAACGAAGTACTTAACTTTTAGCACTGCTGTCAAGATTCAAACATTCTGCTGACATGGCCAAGTTTTGATGCTTCTTCAAGGTAGCAGTCCACTATAAGTATATAGTGACTTGCTGACATAAGTAATTAAGAGCTCTGTTTACTAAGCAGCATTATAGGCATGTTAATGTTTTTAATGCGTGTTAATTATGTACATGCCTACAATATCTCTATAGGCGCCTACACGGTTTGCATGTGTAGGCACGCTAAAAACACTAACGCACCTTAGTAAACAGGGCCCCTAATTATGATGGAATGATGGGACAATGTTGATATGATATCCCTGTTTTAGACTCAATGTCTATATAATTTGATTTACATTGCACTACATAGCATGCTCTCTTTCCACCTGCCCACTCAGCTAAGAACAGACCTATTGTACTTAAGTGAAACTCACCTTGAGCTACTTACTGAAAAAAGGTGTGAACAAAATCCAAATAAATGTCATTTTCCTGCAGGTTTACATATGCGCGGAGCCTACGCATAGCAGATGGCCCTGATGAAGTTCACCTGTCAGCCATTGCAAAAATGGAGCTGATGGACCAAGCCAAGCAACTAGCTGCAAAAATGTAAAGGTGCATCACTGTCACGGAAGGCCAACGACAAGAGACCGTGGTGGCATCCCACTCTTGATTGCAACTGGAATAATTAATAACAAATCTACAGTGATAGGCAAAAGCAGATTTTGGAAGTTTCAAAGAGCTAAACACTGTGAAATGAAGATAATACACTTTAAATGATTAGTTGGGGGGGGGGGTATGTGGTGCTATGCATATTATTATTGGAATAAATATTTTCCTTCCCTGTGGAATTAAAAAAATTGTTCAAAATAAAAAGTAAAAATTTAGTTAGGATAATTTTCATAGCCATTTCTATAAGGAAAGCAGCGCTTTACTGGAGAAATGGGCTTTAATGAAAATTCACAGCCTGATATATGAGTAAAAATACTTTCCTGTCCCAGACAAAGGCATTCTGGGGGATGAGGTAAGGGTGGAGTTTGCACTTAACACACATCCACCCTAACAATAGCCCCAGGATCGCTTACTCATGGTGTAATTTTAAAAGAGCTCTACACATGGAAAATACAGTATGAAATTACACTCTAATGATTAGTTTATCTAATATATGATAATAAGCACAGGTACCGTCAGCTGTGTATTTCTTATCTTGTTTTAGCCTCAGCTCTTCCTCTTTGCTTAACTGATGAGCAGGAGAATCTGTTTCTCTCATGATTTGACCTTTTCTAGAGGGATGTAAGAGAAAGGCTCTAAAAAGGTTGCTAACGGTACTTTTGAAATGTTAGTTCATTGTTTCTAATGATTAATGCGATTAAACAATCACCTGTCTAAGAAACAAAAGGTAAATATGATGTCATTTTAAATCACTGTTAAATCAGGAATGAAGATTCTCACTGATGTTCCTTTTTGTTACATTTTTAAACCAGAACATATCAACAATGAGTCCGCAGGGTGTGCTTTATCAACTATACACACCACATCCCTGAACATGCATTCAATAAGGGACAGAACTGAACCCCATTCCCCTGGCCCCCAATAGCCACCACTACCAATGTATTTTATCACCTACAAATATTAAGTACTTGCCTTGCCAACTTCATAACATTTGAAGTAAGATTTCCCTGAAGATCTCTGTTCCATCCTCATAAAATGAATTACTAAAATGAAATGTAAAAACTGAGGGTGGTTATAGTTGTGGCATTTCAGTTTGCTCTCTTGCAGTGAAGATTCCAGAAGGTCTAAAGTCAAACTGTGGCTGTGTTAGAAAATATTTAAAATAGAACTGTCTGTGTCCAAGGAACTGGAGTGCAGAAAACAGAATCACATTGAAAGCTCAGCACTGCCTCACGCGGACACTGCTTCAAGGGCTCATAACTCTTTGTACATTCATATTTTTGAAATGTTTATTCAGTAGAATCACAAGCATAATTCTGAATTCAAAACATATCTGTAAAATCTAGCGCACAGGGTGGTCTCCATATGAAAGAGAGCACTAAAATAAGGTATTCAAAGAAGCACAGCCCTTAATGCATATTCATCTTTTATGCATCCTATAGGCTTCCCCACCCTAACTGGTCCAGGGTTAAAATGCCACTTAATATCTTTATGCAGCCCCCTAAGTCATGTTATTTGCCCCTTAATGTGACTTAAAGGATTCTGATACAGTTGGGCTTCCCTATCGCTATGATATTTAGATCATGGTGGGTTACATAGTAATGAGATGCAAATACATGTAAAGCAGCTCCTTACTATATAAAAATGATGAGCTTTTTGCTTTCTTACCTAAACATATAAAAGGTTGGTATTCAATTATAGAGTATTGTGAAAAATACTAAAGACATCTTTGTTTCACAAATGTATACGACTGTTGAAATTTAGAGGTCTGTTTACTAAGTTGTGCTAATGGCTTCCGCGGGGCATTGCCGACAGCCCTTTCAAAGTGAACGGACTATGTCAGCAGTAGCGCACAGCCAGCCGAGCTAGCGGCTTAGTAATCCCCAGCATTAGTTTGGTAAATTTTGTAATTTCCCAGGTTTGCCTGATTTCTTAGGGGGTATTTTACTAAGGCGCGCTCAGGTTTATGGTGCGCGCTAAAATTGTAGGCACGCTAAACATTAGAGACACCAATGCATTCCTATGGGTGTCTCTAACGTTTAACGCATGCTAAAAACGTGAGCGCGCCTTAGTAAAAGATGCCCTTAGTTTGTTAACTGAACTGAACTTGAGAGGCTAGTGTGGGTTGTAAGTACTTAATGTAACGTAATAAAAAATCAGAATGCATCTTGCTGTAGTGTACTGAGTGCACACTGTAAGTCATGTTATGGCCATAACGTGACAATACAATAATCCCAGCCCAAAGCTGGGTTTTTTTAAACCGTGCCAGGAACATTGGGCTTCAAAGCTGCCACCCAGTGCTCCTGGCCTAGAGTCTAAAGGGGCCGAGCCTCAAAGCTGTGGCCTGATGCTCCTGGGCTGGAGTCTGAAGGAGCTGTGCCCTTCCTCCACCCCCCACTATCTTAGTAAGCCTACCAGCACTGTATTGGTGATGGTCCAGTGGTCTTCAGGCATTCAGGAAGAAGCAATCCCCATTCACTCCTGCCCTGCTAGCACTGTCTCCAAATTTGAATCCCTAGCAATATTCTGGTGCTACCACTGCTAGAGGTCAGGTTTCCTATATGGAAACATGATTCTTTGTAGTACTAGCGCAAGACTCTTGTTAGGAGCGCCATTTTGGAGACAGCATCAGCAGGGCAGAAATGACTGGGATCAATCTTGCCAGACGACCACGGTACAGGGCTGGTAGGCCCGCTGATGGTGGGGGAGGGGGGTGGAAGGCAATAACCACTTTAGGCTCCATTCTGGGAGCATGGGGGTCGCAGCTGTGAAGCTCGATGCTCCTGGGCCACTGCAATAACTCTGCATGCAAGGTGCCTTGCAATCAATACTATTCATTTACTACAGTGCTCAGTAACCTGTGGGACTTATGCAGCAGGTAGCTGACTCCTTTGATAAAAGCTTGCCTTTTACCACACCTAGGTAACCTAACCTCCTTAACCTAGGGAATACTCCCACTTACCAGTCCTCCTAGAGCATGAAATTCAACCTCTTACAACCTGTGATCAACCCTAACCCCAACCTTCCGATCAAATTGCTCACACTCACCCAAACCGTTACACTTGGTTCCTAAGCTCACTTAGCAAACCTTTAATTAGCCCTTCCAAATTATTCAAACCAGTAACTTAATTAGCCTCCTAAAAAGCCCTTTTGTGCTGAGCTATAAAAGCTCAATACCTTACTCTCCAAAAAATAAGCTTTTTACTTCCTACTGTCTTCAGTTCACCACTTACTACAGCAGCCAAATTATTAAGGGGGTCCTTTTAAAAGGTGTGCTAGCATTTTTAGCGCACACTAAACGCTAGAGACGCCCATATATTCTTATAGGTGTCTCTAGCATTTAGCGCACACTAAAAATGCTACCATTCCTTTGTAAAAGACCCCCTAAATGAGTCTGGCTAATTATAGCATAAATTGTTTCATGAAAATTCTACAAAGTTTGTGAAAAAAAATTATCATAAACTTTGACAGGAGAATGTTTTGTCTGGGAGCTGTAAAATGGTGAAACCTGACCTATTCTGCAGTATGTTATTTATTTGCCAACAATAAATTAATAAAACCAGGGTTCTTAATGGTACTGAAAAGGGCAAGTTTTGCCATTTTTTTTCTTGCTTATTTTGTCAAAATATTTCCCATCAAATTCAATTGCAATGAGTGAGCACTGAGCAGAATGAGCAGGTCTTCCCATTTTTTTTCCTGCTTCAAGTTTTGGATGCACATTCTTCTTGGTAGAAGAAGAAAGCACCCTGCACCAGTAGATCAAAACTTCTTTATTGACATCCAGGAATATAACCCACTATGGTGCCACATTTCATTAGAGTGATTCAGGGGTAACATTACAGAACTAAAAACTTAAATACATCAATAACTAACTTCATCAAATAAAGCATATAACACTTGAATAATGACTTTAAAAAATAAATTATATATAACAAAGGGGAAAACCACTCATAACTTCAATAATAAAACATTCTTAGTATCCTGGCTCATAGTGTCCATATAAGGAGGCCCAGAAAAATGCTGCTTTTGGTTATCTGAGGTTATAGATAATGTAAGAGAGAGAAGATGTACGTTTTACTCAGGCCTCAGTAAATGGGAAGATCCTCAAAGAAGGAACAAGACAAGAAGTTAAAATTTAATTAAAAAAAAAAAAAATCTGAGGCTCGTGCCATGTAGTGTCTGTGTAGTTTCCCAGTAGTAAGTTTACTGGTACTCTAGGGCCCAGTCTAATATTTAGGAGTGGCCTAGTGGTTAGGGTGGTGGACTTTGGTCCTGGGGAACTGAGGAGCTGAGTTCAATTCCCACTTCAGGCACAGGCAGCTCCTTGTGACTCTGGGCAAGTCACTTAACCCTCCATTGCCCCATGTGAGCTGCATTGAGCCTGCCATGAGTGGGAAAGTGTGGGGTACAAATATAAATAAATAACACTGTCTTTTCATAGGTGGGTCAGGGCTATTATGGCTTGGTAATTTTTCCTGTACAGGTTTTGTGAGTCTTTTTTGCAGGGTTTCGTGTTAAGTGTTTGGCCTGTTTGAAAGCAGGCTCTGTGGCAAGGGCTGCCCTTGTCACCCAAAATAAAAATACTCAGGACTAGTGGTCTGCACATCCTATAGAGTCACCACACAAATTAAAAATTGTCTGCTTTAAACAAAGTATCTGGCAGTGGAAGGAGTATGTGCTGATTCATGAAGTGATAATCACAATTTGAATGTTTTTTTTTTGTATGGCATGTCTCCATTTTGGGGGAATATGAAGTTTGTAATTATAGAACTGGACCTTCAGGGTTTATATAAGATTCTGAGCAATCCTGTAGAGAGTACAGAAGGATTTGTTGAATGATGCTATCAATTGTCATGCTAATTTAAAAGTGTGTGGGGGGGGGGGGGGGAGAGGGAGAAGGTATGATGTGTGAAATGTCACTTTGGCTTGCACTCCCCATACCTAGCTTGCCTCCCTGCTGCCAACCCACATATTTCTGTCTAGAGACGCCACTACCAAGAGTACTTACAGTTCCTGGTAACTTTTAACTCTAAATAGGCTAAAATAAATGGTGTCAAAGGTAAAGCTATGGAGTTGTCCATAAAAACTGACAAATCAGTGCTGATTGCTTTGAGGGAGCTCCTCCAAGCAAAACCCTAAGACACAGCTACTCAAATATTTTGAGTGAATGTCCGTAAACTTCAGCTGTTTGAAACCTGGGGTCCACAAACTACCACGGACATAAAAAAATCAATAAATAACAAATAAATTACTCTTTTTCTATCTTTGTTGTACAGGCATTGTGTTTTTCCATTTGTTTTGGTCCCAGTGTCTTTTTTTCTGCTTTTCTCTTTTTTTTCCTCTCGTTCCATGATGGTCATCCTTACTTTTCCTCTCTCCCTCTTCATCCAGGTCCAATATCTTTTTCCATCTCCCTTCCTCCCGTTGTCCAGTATATCTCCTGCCCTCTTCTCTAGCCCTGGGTCCAACATCCTTCCATCTGGTTTACCTTCTCTCCCTCCCTCTGTGCAGTGGAGCTCTCTCCCCTCTTTCTCCATGTCCAATACCTCATTGCATCTCTCCCTCAACTCCCTCCTCTAGCCCTAGGGTCCAGCGCGCCCTACCTTAAATCATTTCCCCACCTAAGTTCCTGGCAGAGGCAGCGATTCACAAAGGCCATCTGCCACTGAGCCCAAAGTCTGCTCTCTGCTTTGCCCCACCCAAGCACAACACAGCAAAAAGCCTGCATGAATCGCTGCTGGAGACCTGGGAAGGAAAATTATTTAAAGTAGGGAGCACTGGACCTGGAGTCAGAGGAGGGGGTTGAGGGGGTCAGTCTGCCCTGTTGCGGCATCAGAATAAACATTGGCACCCCCAGTGGTCCACACCGGAGGACTCTGGGTGCCAGACTGTGGACCGCGGTCTGCCATTTGAGTAGCCCTGCTCTAAGAGTTGCCTTTCTCCAATCACGACTGCAAGCCTATCCTCAGCACACCTGTGTGGATTGGGATCCAACTTCCTCTGAGGCTTTCAAACAGAGGCCAGCCAGGATAGGGAAATACCAAGGAGTTTTAATGACAGGGGACAGCACGAGCCTATCTGGCTCATTATCTGAGTTGAAGGCAGCGGGCAGAGCTTGCTACCATATTGGTCAGAACAAAACAATAGCAATCACTATTGAAAAAAATTGCAAACTTGTGAAGTTTATATGGTTTTATTAAATCTAAGTTTTGCATTCTTTCTGTTAGGAGGGGATCATGGAGGGAGATGAAAGCGGAGTTGTGGGTGTTGAGGGGTCTGTGAAAGGGAGAAAGACAATAGATATGTCTGAAACATTTAACAATGTTCAGATTAGAATATATATCCAACCAGCCATTTAAAAGTCTGTCCTTTAATGATACTGCATGTTCAGAAATCATAGCCATAAGTATGTTATTCAAACATTATCACATGCATACATGAGAACAAGTATGTATTTATTATTTATTTATTTATTGCATTTGTATCCCACATTTTCCCACCGTATGGCAGGTTAAATGTGGCTTACACATTACTAAAAAGGCGGTTACAAAATTTAGATTTGTAGAAGTCTAGTACATAATACAGAAGTACAATAAACGCTTAGGTTGATATATTAGTATATTGTGAGAGAGGTTAATATTTTTTTCCACTTCTGAACTTTTCGTGATATAAGGTGGTGTGGGATTAGGCAGATCCAGGAGGGAAAGACTTCTTGAAAAGATGTGTTTTCAGTTTTTTTCTGAATTGTAGGTAGTTTTCTGTGAGTTTCAGGTCTTTGGATAGTGAGTTCTAAAGTTGTGTGCCTATAAACGAGAGGCTGGCAGTATGTGAAGATTTGTATTTTATACCTTTGCAATTGGGGTAGTGAAGGGTTGGGTAGGTTCTTGCTGTTTTCTTCACGTTTCTTATTGGTAGATCAATAAGTTCTGTCATGTAATCTGGTGGGAGTCCATAGATGATTCTGTGGACTATTATGCATATTTTGAATGTTATGCAAGCGTTAATAGGAAGCCAGTGTAAGCTTCTTAGGAAGGGTTTTGCGCTTTCAAAACATGTTTTTCCGAAGATGAGTCTGGCAGCCGTGTTTTGTGCTGTCTGTAGTTTTCTTATGATTTGATGTTTGCAGCCTATGTAAATACTATTGCAGTAGTCTACATGGATTAGCACCATGGTTTGGATCATGTTGCGGAATGAATCCCTGGTTTTATATGTTTGAGCTTCCACATAGTGTGGAACATTTTCTATTCCCAGCACCTATGATATAATTTGGTTTGTTTGATCCTACTCTCCTGATTACCAAGGAGGTGTGAATTCCTATTAAGGCAGAGTTTATGGAGACAGTGGTTTATTTCCTATTGTTCTCCTGAGCACTGGTTCTGGTCTCTTTTATTGCTTGGGAAGCACAGGTGTTAAAATGTGCTGCAACTATGCCCTACTTACACTGACATTCCCAGAGATCAGACTGGGGGGGGGGGGGAGGGGGAGCCAGTGGTCAGAGCTGCTTGCATTCTCTCACTCTGAGTAGGCCCAGAAGCCTCAGTTAGGCTTTCAGGTTAGGTGATGCTGACAACTATCCCACAGGTTCTGGAATAGTGGGAAGCTACATACTGGAAAACACTTTTCTTCACAAGAATTGCCAAGCAGCAGCAATGATTCTAATGCATTGCCTTCTGCCAGCCCTGGTGCTTTTCCTCTGCTGCTGAAACAGGAGTTACATCAGGGAAAGTTCTACGGCCAGTGGCATGCAGTGTATTAGAATCCGTGTCACTGCCGATGACCTCTGTGAAGAAACAGGGTCCAAGGAAACAAAGGGGCAGACGATCTGCAAGCTCCAAGATGGAAAATATACAAAGCAGATCGTTGATGGATAAAAATGATTTTAATAATAAATTACAATATGCATATAATAGCCCGACACAGGCCGTGTTTCGCCCAGTAGGGCGAAACACGGCCTGTGTCGGGCTATTGTATGCATATTCTAATTTATTATTAAAATCATTTTTATCCATCAACGATCTGCTTTGTATATTTTCCACCTCTGTGAAGAAATATACATTTTTATTGAAATTTTCTTATCAACAAACCTACACTATCAGTGCTCGGAAACATCAACATTTGAATCTTAAATACAATAACTACACCCCCCTTCCTCCCATAAGGTGCCCCATGGCCAATTATACTTTAACCCCAGAAGGCTATAAGAGACAAGGCCTTCTGGGTCGATATCCCCCTCTCTACCTATTCCAGGGGACCATTTTATAACACAGCTGTATGGAATAATAAAACCAGACAAGTTTAAGTCATAAGGTATTCAAAATAAGGCTCCAGCCAAGAGGTGTCAATGACTGGAAATATGGGGTCCAGGTATGCAGAAAACATTTCTTTTGCTTAGAGGAACCCCAAGCTTCCCTCACCTCCCAACCAATCCGCAAATGTATTTGATTCCTCCAGTGCCAAAAAAACACTGGAGGAGACTGCAGAGACATGATTGCAAAATACACTTTCATGCCAGCAGGCAGTTTACGAAAATGTCCACCCATATCTTTTCCCTGAAATGAACCTGGTTTATTCAATAATAATTGTTCAGGCAACCTCAACCCTGCAGGCCAAAATAGTAGCCATGTATTACATAACCTGTCTCCAGAACTCCTGAATTACAGAGTAATCAAAGTGGTAGAAATTATTGTCTGCATTCTGACAGTTGCCACGAATTGGTGCTGCTATGCCCCCTGCCTTACACAGCTGTTCCTGAAGTACAGTGGTGCTGCACCCTGAAATAACATTCTCGGTATCCTGCATTGAAAGTCACCCCTGCTAGACCTTTTAAATTATTGATCAAGGTCCACTGTCCCAGACTTCTCCCCAAGTCACGTTCTCACCTTTGTTTTACCTGGGACAGATCTTCATCACCCCCTTTTATAGAAATAGAGGTAGTAAATTCTGAAATTGAATTAAAAACAAACAAACCTCGTCTTTCCCTCAGTTGGAGACAAAGCAAATCCCTATTTAGGAAACTTATGTAATGTTTTAACCGGCAATAAGCAAATCAATCGCCCCCCTGAGCACTCATCCGTTGCCTCAGTGAAGCATATGTAAAAAAGATGTCTGCATCCAGGACATGTTCCAGAAGGCTAAGCCCCTTCCCATGTAAAAAGATAGGATTGCGCAACCCCAGAGCAAAAGTTACATTCCTTCATATTGACAGCTGATCCATGGCAAGAAAAAAATGTTTTAAGGTAAACTAGGGGAAAGGAGGGAGGGACATGTCAGACTGCGGCAGAAGGCAAGAGATGCAGAACCAGGGGTCCCATTTGTTGCCGTTGCTCTTCTCTCCCCCCAACGCTGGCCATGCTTATCTGAGAGCATGAGAAGCATTCGTGTAAACAGCAGGATTTGAAATCCAGCTTCTCTGTTTCACAATCTGCTGTTCTAACCACTAGGTGGATACTTCATCCCTTGCTCTTCTGCTCACAGCTAAGCACTGGATTTCTACAGCGTCTGGAAGAAAAATGTATCAAACACTGGAGATGTGACTGTAGATTGGCAGAAACAAAGCTTTCACTGAGAGAATATTAAAGAAAGGAAGAAACGCAAAGCACACACTTAGATCAGAAGTCCATTTTATTTTCTCCTCCTCCTCCCCCCATATATACAGTTAGCAGGATAAAATGTCACATCTCTCTCTTGGTATATGCTTGGCTAACATGTCTTGCCTATACTGTCATCCATCCATGTTACATTTTGATTCATTTTTACTGTTATCTCAGGAACAATTCATAATCAAAGATTTTTCAAGACTGCAACCAACATTAACTCGTATTTCCCAGAAGCAAAAATAATAGAAAACAAAAAGAAGAAAAACCAAAGCAGCCCCTAGATATACTTTTAAGTAATAAATCTGTTTACACTCAGCTGACATACTGCAGTATAAGTAATACACATAAGATAAGCAAGTTAATCTACTGGAAATTACTACCGCTTGCTTTACAATGATTGATCCAGGCAACACTGGTAACTTGGCAAAATACAGTACTTGTTTACTGCTGGAAATGAAGGTTAGAAGACAGTGTTTTTATTTTTATTTTTAATGTAATAAGAGATATGCTTACACTTTAACACCTCAAGGTTTAAGCAAATGCAACCCAGCCAAGCCCTCCATTGCTGAAAGGAGGAATGGAATTTGGGCAAGCCTTCCCAAGCCCTGTCTGGGATCCCACAGCCAGCCAGGTTTACAGGACAGTCACAATGACTAGGCATAACATGCATTTACATATACTGGGTCTTCTGCAATGTATCCAAATTTAATCTCATGCTTATTCACTACAGATAACCTGATAGTGATAGCAGGATCATTATGAGAGATTAGTGTGCCAATAAGATATTGCAGCTTTCCTGCATCATAGAAATCTTTTCTCCAGTTCATTAAAAAAAATAGGTATGCACAAACACATACATATTACAAACATACTACTTGTATGAAAAGAATCACTCAATGCCATGGTATTAATGCCCCTATTTCATGTGTGACTTTAAAAAACACATATAATTGGTCAGCTATTACTATTATGTCAAGTCTATCAGTTTCTAGGTACAGTACTTAGAACTTCAAATGTTGTACAGGAGACCTATTTCAGCAGTTAATATGCACATAAAGCTGATATGGTAAAAGGTGTGAGCAGACCCTTTCTGCCACATTCTATATATATTGCACCTTTATTTCCACGCACAAATTGAAGCATGTAACTTAATTGGTTAATTAGCTAATCAGTGCTGTCAAGTGGATGTTAACAAGCACTTAGCACTAATTGGCATTAAGATTTACACACACAACTCGCTAATCATATTCTGTAACGTGGTGTGCCTATATTCTAAGCCGCACAGTTGAAAAGAAGGCATGGCATGGCCATTTCTAAAATCTATGCACATTGTTATAGAATACATCCTCTCTGCGCCTAATTTAGGTGTCAGGATTTATGCCAAGTAAAATGGCCATGACTAAATTTGGATGTGTGGAGAGCCGCTCAGCATATTCTATATACCGTTCGGAAATGTAAGCTATTCTATACAATTTAGGCATAGAGAATATGCCTAGGTGTATTTTGTTTTTCTGTGTGGAATTTTCAGGCGCCCTATATAGAATCCAGCCCTTTAGAGACAATTCTCTACGAAGGTACTTGCTGTTAGGCACCCTAACACTCCATGGAAAGAACCTGTTCCAGGGGCGTAACCAGACTTTGGTGGGAAGGAGGTCCAGAGCCTGAGGTGAGGGGGGCACATTTTAGCCCCCCCCCCCCCCGGGTACCACTGCCCCCTCCGCCACTTTTGACCCCCCCCCCCCCCATGGCACCGCCAACCCTCCCCCGCCACGTACCTTTGCTGGCGAGGGTCCCCATCCCCCACCAGCCGAAGTCCCCTTCAGCGCCTGTCTCCGAGCCCGGTGTGTTCGCTGATCTGGATTCTGTTTCTGTGAGTTCTGACGTCCTGCACATTCCTACGTGCAGGACCTCAGGACTCACAAAAACAGAATCCAGATCAGCGAACGCACTGGACTCAAAGACCGGCGCTGAAGAGGACTTCAGCTGGCGGGTGTGTGTGTGTGTGTGAAAGCAGAGGGGCTAGGGCTAAATTTGCAGGGGCCCTTGCCCCCGAGACCCCACCTAGCTACTCTCCTGGCCTGTTTTATTACGACATGTGGATGTCCAGATTCCATTACAGAATACTAGAGACACCTGCTACTGGTGCTCCTAAATATGGGTATCCACAGTTACACCAGCCATAGACCTGATGTAACTGCATATAACTTATTCTATAAATTGCAGCACCACCCATGCCCCTCCCATTTGAACATCCCCCTTGCATTTAACATGCTATGTCACTAATAGCACTTGGTCACTTTGCAGTCACTTGCTGTGCTTAAGTATACACTCACCTAGAAAAGTAGCGCTACCCTGTACCTTTACACTCATAGGTGGCATGTAAATACAGGCACCCACTTACAGAATTGCAATTTTTGGTATTCCTCTAGAACCTAAGGACAACTGGACAGAGGTGTTTAAACAAATATCAAATAAATGTGACAGAAAATATCAAAGTAAGTCACTTTGCTCACAAAATGCTTTCTTAAAGCTGGAGTACTTTCCATATCGCTATGACACCGCACCAGAGAGTTTCACAACATGGTGAACTGCTTAAGAATATTAACCTGGCTAGAAGCAAAGGATGCTTTGACTGCATAACCCTATATGCATAGAAGCTCAATGACATGAAATTAAGAGACATATTGTTTAAAGGATCTTCATTTGAGGTCTGACATCAAAATAATTAGATCTTTTCATCTTTGAAATCAGGCTGAACAGGAAATGTAGGTGTTAAATCATTATGAACCAGGAATAGTACAGTTCTCTCTCCATGCAGGTATTCCTTTCCTGAGGCCTCTTCCAAAAAACCTCTCTCCTGAAATGTTCACAGCACTGTTAGTTCCTGTTCCCTCCTCCCCCACAACCAGTCAGCTTGGGTGGTGCTTTCATTCCTTTAGGGGTTTAAATGATTGCTTTGCTCAGAAATGTTTTCATGCTTTGCTAAAATTGCGGGGAAGTAAATGTTTGAGCATGTGTTATCGGCATTTCACTTTGAGAGCTAATTTTTATTCTGACCAGGTGTTATTTCCATGTGATGGAACAACAAAAGGAAAATGCTCTCCCAACAGTGCTTTATATATATTTTTTTAAGCTTTTGTTTAAAAAAGAAAATAAATATAATGTTATTTCTCAGCTTGCCACAGTGAAGAACAAGAGAGCTCTGGCAGGAATAAGCAGGCCTGGAATGGTAGAAGAACTAGGAGTCCCAAGTGGATGCAACACAGCACAAGCTCTGCTGTCTCTCCTCAGTAAGCAACCTGGGAACACAATGCACTGTTTTGGGTACAGCACTAGGGGGAAAGTGACTTGTAAATTGTAGTGTGCACTTGCTCTTCAAGTATGCTTAAGTGCTGTAATGACATAACACCTAGAAGACATGCAGCAAATACAAGGTCACACGAGTCGAAATTTCCTTGAGCAGCAAATCTTCCCCATTTAAAACAACGATCACAGCAGTAGTGAGACAAACTGATTTCATTTTTTTTTTTTTAAAGAAGAATGGCCATGCCCATATTGCTAGTTCTTCAGTTTTCTTTTGCAGTGGGCGATAGCATTTTGGTTGTGTCCATTTCACATTTTAACCACTGGCCACCAGTGTGACAACACTGACTGTAGCAACAGATGTCAGAGAGAGCTATGTCTGGTCTCTCATGCTTTGAAACAAGGGTGGGAAACCATTCAGCAGCACGACACTGAGCACCGCCGTTCTATGATTCATATATACATCTTCACACATTATAGATATGCCTATATTGTTCTTTCAATGACTTTACAGAACAGTTGAAAAAGAAGGAAAAAAAAGTTTAACTCCCTTCACAGTTTAAAATATTGTGAAGTTATATGTAGAAATATATTTATATATGTACACATAAATATATATATACATACTCTATATACATAATACAAGTGTGTACAAAATGCATGCATACACACACAAGTTGGTGTAGATTATATTTCACAAATGACCAGAGTCAGTATAACTCTATAGGCACTAATCATGCATTCAAGTTGGCACTGCCATGAGATTCCAAGGCTATACAACACAGGTGCTGCATATCCCCTTCTCAACCCCTCTATGGATCATACTAAGGCCTGCTGGGTGGTTGACCAGTACTCCACCGCTACACTGCTGGAGCTTCAGATAAAACCTTAATATGTCATAGATTGGCACTTATCTCCATGAGCAGCACAAACACACTAAATCAAGCATTCTGGCACAGATCGCAAAAGAAAAGGTTAAAACTTCAAGCTGGTCAGTCAAAGGCCTAAAGGTGAATCTTAAAGGCCAGGAGCTCCTCCGAGTGCATGTTGTTAAGTGAGCGGAGATTGGGCAACTTCAAGAGAAGCTTGGTGAATGTCGTTGCTTCGTTGGGGTGCGTTTTCATGATTAAGGTCCTTAATGCACGGATCAGCGTTTCCTGCAGGGCTTCTACCGAGTTTACATTTTCTATGCCCGATCGATCTACGAGGAAAGAAAGGGGAAGAGATTGAAAAGCAAAATCGGCCATCTTAGAAAATAACTACAGCACATCTCAGTTATAAACAAGAAGTTTTAAATATGTTAAATCAACTTACATATGTAGAAATAAATTCAAAACAAATTATAGTCAACATTTTTTGCTACATCAATGCAATACAATTTTGACTCACTTTCAAGAGTTCCACTGTCCTCAGCCCATCAACTCAAAGTACAGACAAAACCTCACTTAAAACAGAAACAGAGGTATATGTGTGTGCTCGATGCAATGAGCTCCTAGCTCTCACAACATGAGTCTGTTCTCTTACGGCTTGAGTAGGAGACTTGGAGGAGATGAGGGAGAGAGAGAGAGGTACATAGAGGAGGCCTATAGGAATGTTGTAGAGGTCCCACCTCCAGTCTGGCAGCTCCTGTGCTGCCTTGGAGGAAGGAGGTCTTCTAAGAGGAGAGCATCACCCAATGCAGCTGGAAGTAATTCTTCAGCCAGGACCAGTCCATCAGGGGGTGCAATATCCTCTCACACCGAGGATGTGTCTCCTGGAGCTTCTGCCCAGGATGGAAGGGTTAGGAGGGTTGTTGTAGTTGGTGATTCGATTATTAGGCATCTAGATAGCTGGATGGCTGATGGACGTGAGGATCGCCTGATCATTTGCCTGCCTGGTGCGAAGGACCACACGTGTCACCGAGACAGGATTTTAGATAGTACTGGGAAGGAGCTGGCTGTCTTGGTACATGTGGGTACCAATGACATAGGAAAATGTGGGAGACAGGTTCTGGAAGCCAAATTTAGGTTCTTAGGTAGAAAGCTTAAATCCAGAACCTCTAGAGTAGCATTTTCCAAAGTGCACCCCGTTCCACGCGCAGGGCCCAAGAGACAGGCACAGTTCCCGTGTCTCAATGCATGGATGAGGTGATGGTGCAGGGAGGAGGGTTTTAGATTTGTAAGGAACTGGGCAACATTCTGGGGAAGGGGGAGCCTATTCTGGAATGATGGGCTCCACCTTAACCAGGGTGGGACCAGGCTGCTGGCATCGGCATTTAAAAAGGAGATAGTGCAGCTTTTAAACTAGAACCTGGGAGAAGACCGACAGTCATTCAAAAGCGCATGGTTCGGAACAAGGTATCATCACCAAAACAGGAAAGATAGGGTATCCTGATAGCGAGGTTGCAATACAGACCACAGTAGACCAAAGATTGCAATTTAACACGATCAACTGCTGAGCAAGATGTAAACAGGAACAGTTTGAAATGTCTATATGCGAATGCCAAAAGCCTTAGAAATAAGATGGGAGACTTAGAATGTATTGCACTAAATTAGATATAATAGGAATCTCTGAGACCTGGTGGAAGGAGGATAACCAGTGGGACACTGTCATACCAGGTATCGTAGTGATGGGGTGGATTGAACTGGTTGAGGGTAACATTGTATGTTAAGGAGGGCCTTGAATCAAATAGATTGAAAATTCTGCAGGAAACAAAGCACATCTTGGAATCCCTATGGATTGAAATTCCATGTGTAAAGGGGAAAAGGACAGTGATAGGAGTGTACTACCATCCGCCTGGCCAGGATGGACAGATGTAGACAGTGGTGTGCTGTAGCCGGCTCGCGCCGGCTCACAAGAGCTGGTTGTTAAATTTTAAAGATCTTGCGAGCCAGTTGTTCTGCACGGCGAGCCTGCTCCGGTAAACGGGGTAAACATGGCAGGAGGGCGCTAAAAGCCATGCTTACCCCGCTTACCTCACCTCTCACAGCCCTCGTTTGCCTGCACCCGCCCCACACTGCCCTGGGGGGTTTAAATCTTTTTTATTACCTCCGTTCGTTCCCTCAGAGTCCCGCCTTCTGATGTCATTTCCTCTTTCCGCGAGGGCGGGACTCTGAGGGAACGAACTCATGGAAGGAAGGCTAGAGACAGGCAGGGCTTTCAATGACGTGGCCGCTTCGATGGAGGTAATAAAAGATTTAAACCACGCAGGGTGGCACTGTGGCAGGAAGAAAAAGGGGGATGTTGGGGGGAGAATCGCTAGACATGGATGGGAGCGGAAGGGGAGGGAAGAGAATCGCTGGACATGGGTGGATGGAGGGGAGGGAAGAGAATCGCTGGACATGGGTGGATGGAGGGGAGGGCAGGGGAGAGAAGAGAATTGCTGGACATGGGTGAATGGAGGGGAGGGAAGACAGAGGAAGGAGATGCACATGGATGAAGGGGAGGGAAGACAGAGGAAGGAGATGCACATGGATGGAGGGGAGAGAGGAGAAATGCTGGACATGGATGGAGGGGGGAGAGAGAAGGGAGAGAAGAAATGCTGGACATGGATGGAGGGGAGGGAAGAGAGAGGAAGGAGATGAGATGAGGGAAAAGGAAGAGAGGAGAAAAACTGCACATGGATGGAGAAAATAGGCAGAAGCTGAATCCACTGGATAGTCAAGTCTGCGGAGGACCCAGCTTTTACTTACGGATGTAGGGCAAGAAATGAAGAAGAAAGGCGGAAAGTAAAGAAATAAATGGAGAGGAAGCCCTGGAAACGGAGTTAAGAGGACAGATAGCAGCAGAATCAGATACTGGGCCAGCATGATCCACTCGGGGCCTCTGCTCAAGGTGCCACGCGCGAAAGCTTTCCTTCTAATAAGTTCTGGGAGAAGAGGATATTTCTCTGGTAAGTGAACAAATTTTGCTTGTGCTTTCGGAACTTGAAGATTGGGGTTTAAAGGAGGAACTGTAAGTTAGTGATAGGCTGATATCCTTAATACTTTAGCAAGTTTTAAATTACGGAAAAACTCAAAAAACACTAAGATGGAGTCAGCAGTCCAGCAGCGAGAGGGGTGCTATCCAGTCTTTTGCATTGAGTGTCACATGTATGATTATCTCCCAATTGGTGAGGTGTCATATGTGTGTGCCCGATGCAAAGAGCTCCTAGCTCTCAGAGAACGTGTCCGTTCTCTTGAGGCTAGAGTAGCAGACTTGATGGAGCTGAGGGAGACAGAGAGGTACATAGAGGAGACCTACAGGGATGTTGTAGAGAAGTCCCACCTCCAGTCAGGTAGCCCCTGTGCTACCTTGGAGGAGGGAGGTCTCCTAGAAGGAGAGCATCACCCTGGTGAAGTAGGAAGTACTCCTGTAGCCAGGACCTGCCCACCAGGGGATGTATTATCCTTTCGCACCGAGGATATATCTCCAAATGTTGCCCGGGAGGGAAAGGTTAGGACAGCTGTTGTACTTGGTGATTCGATCATTAGGCATATAGATAGCTGGGTGGCTGGTGGACGTGAGGATCGCCTGGTGACTTGCCTGCCTGGTGCGAAGGTGGCGGACCTCACGCGTCACCTAGATAGGATTTTATATAGTGCTGGGGAGGAGACGGCTGTCTTGGTACATGTGGGTACTAATGACATAGGAAAATGTGGGAGAGAGGTTCTGGAAGCAAAATTTAGGCTCTTAGGTAGAAAGCTGAAATCCAGATCCTCCAGGGTAGCATTTTCTGAAATGCTACCTGTGCCACGCGCAGGGCCCAAGAGACAGGCAGAGCTCCAGAGTCTCAATGCGTGGATGAGACGATGGTGCAGGGAGGAGGGCTTTAGATTTGTTAGGAACTGGGCAACATTCTGGGGAAGGGGGAGCCTATTCCGAAAGGATGGGCTCCATCTTAACCAGAGTGGGACCAGGCTGCTGGCATCGGCGTTTAAGAAGGAGATAGAGCAGCTTTTAAACTAGAAATGGGGGGAAGGCCGACAGTCGCTCAAAAGAGCATGGTTCGGGATAAGGTATCTTTCAAAGATATCACCATAACAGGGAAGATAGAGTATCCTGATAGTGAGGTTGCAAAAGAGATTGTAGTAGATCGGGTATCTTTAAATAACAATAAAAATCAGACAAAAGATTGCCAATTAATACTGTCAAGTACTAAGCATGATGTACTTAGGAACAACAAACATAGTTTGAAATGTCTATATGCGAATGCCAGGAGCCTAAGAAATAAGATGGGGGAGTTGGAATATATTGCACTAAATGAAAAATTAGATATAATAGGCATCTCTGAGACCTGGTGGAGGGAGGATAACCAGTGGGACACTGTCATACCGGGGTACAAATTATATCGTAGTGATAGGGTGAATCGGATTGGTGGAGGGGTAGCATTGTATATTAACGAGAGCCTTGAATCAAATAGATTGAAAATTCTGCAGGAAACAAAACACTCCTTGGAATCACTGTGGATTGAAATTCCATGTGCAAAGGGGAAAAGGATAGTGATAGGAGTGTACTACCGTCCGCCTGGCCAGGACGAACAGACGGATGCGGAAATGTTAAAGGAAATCAGGGACGCAAACAAACTGGGCAACACAATAATAATGGGGGATTTCAATTACCCGCATATAGACTGGGTTAATGTAACATCTGTACACGCAAGGGACATAAGATTTCTTGATGAAATCAAGGACAGCTTCATGGAACAGCTAGTTCAGGAGCCGACAAGAGAAGGAAAAATACTAGACTTAGTCCTTAGTGGTGCTCATGATCTAGTGCAGGGGGTAACGATACGAGGGCCGCTTGATAACAGTGATCATAATATGATCGGTTTTGATATTGGCATTGAAGGAAGTGAAACTAGGAAATCAAGTACGCTAGCGTTTAACTATAGAAAAGGTGATTACGACAAAATGAGAAAAATGGTGAAAAAAAGACTGAAAGGAGCAGCTCGCAGAGTAAAAAACTTGCATCAGGCGTGGATGCTGTTTAAAAACACCATCCTGGAGGTTCAGGACAAATATATTCCACGTATTAGAAAAAAGGGAAAAAAGACTAAACGTCAGCCGGCGTGGCTAAACAGTAAGATAAAGGAAATCATTAGAGCCAAAAAACAATCCTTCAGAAAGTGGAGAAGAGAACCAACTGAAAGTAACAGGATAGATCATAAGGAATGCCAAGCCAAATGCAAAGCGGAGATAAGGAGGGCAAAAAAGGACTTTGAGAAGAAATTAGCGTTGGAAGCAAAAATACATAGTAAAAATTTTTTAGATACATTAAAAGCAGGAAACCGGCCAAAGAGTCGGTTGGGCCGCTGGACGAAAATGGTGTTAAAGGGGCGATCAAGGAGGACAAAGCCGTAGCGGAGAAATTAAATGAATTCTTTGCTTCGGTCTTCACCAAGGAGGATTTGGGGGGGACACCGGTGCCGGAAAGAATATTTGAAGCGGGGGAGTCGGAGAAACTAAACAAATTCTCTGTAACCTTGGAGGATGTAATGGGTCAGTTCAGCAAGCTGAAGAGTAGTAAATCACCGGGACCTGATGGTATTCATCCCAGAGTATTAATAGAACTAAAAAATGAACTTGCGGAGCTACTGTTAGAAATATGCAATCTGCCCCTAAAATCGAGTGTAGTACCGGATGACTGGAGGGAAGCCAATGTTACTCCGATTTTTAAGAAGGGTTCCAGAGGAGATCCGGGAAATTATAGACCGGTGAGTCTGACGTCGGTGCCGGGCAAGATGGTGGAGGCTATTATTAAGAATAAAATTGCAGAGCATATACAACAACATGGACTGATGAGACAAAGTCAGCACGGATTTAGTGAAGGGAAGTCTTGCCTCACCAATCTAATGCATTTTTTTTGAGGGGGTAAGCAAACATGTGGACAATGGGGAGCCGGTTGATATTGTATATCTGGATTTTCAGAAGGCGTTTGACAAAGTGCCGCACGAAAGACTCCTGAAGAAATTGCAGAGTCATGGAATCGGAGGTAGGGTATTATTATGGATTAAGAACTGGTTGAAAGATAGGAAGCAGAGAGTAGGATTGCGTGGCCAGTATTCTCAGTGGAGGAGGGTAGTTAGTGGGGTCCCGCAGGGGTCTGTGCTGGGTCCGTTGCTTTTTAATGTATTTATAAATGACCTAGAGATGGGAATAACTAGTGAGGTAATTAAATTCGCCGATGACACAAAATTATTCAGGGTCGTCAAGTCGCAGGAGGAATGTGAACGATTACAGGAGGACCTTGCGAGACTGGGAGAATGGGCGTGCAAGTGGCAGATGAAGTTCAATGTTGACAAGTGCAAAGTGATGCATGTGGGTAAGAGGAACCCGAATTATAGCTACGTCTTGCAAGGTTCCGCGTTAGGAGTTACGGATCAAGAAAGGGATCTGGGTGTCGTCGTTGATGATACGCTGAAACCTTCTGCTCAGTGTGCTGCTGCGGCTAGGAAAGCGAATAGAATGTTGGGTGTTATTAGGAAGGGTATGGAGTCCAGGTGTGCGGATGTTATAATGCCGTTGTATCGCTCCATGGTGCGACCGCACCTGGAGTATTGTGTTCAGTACTGGTCTCCGTATCTCAAAAAAGATATAGTAGAATTGGAAAAGGTACAGCGAAGGGCGACGAAAATGATAGTGGGGATGGGACGACTTTCCTATGAAGAGAGGCTGAGAAGGCTAGGGCTTTTCAGCTTGGAGAAGAGACGGCTGAGGGGAGATATGATAGAAGTGTATAAAATAATGAGTGGAATGGATCGGGTGGATGTGAAGCGACTGTTCACGCTATCCAAAAATACTAGGACTAGAGGGCATGAGTTGAAGCTACAGTGTGGTAAATTTAAAACGAATCGGAGAAAATTTTTCTTCACCCAACGTGTAATTAGACTCTGGAATTCGTTGCCGGAGAACGTGGTACGGGTGGTTAGCTTGACGGAGTTTAAAAAGGGGTTAGATAGATTCCTAAAGGACAAGTCCATAGACCGCTATTAAATGGACTTGGAAAAATTCCGCATTTTTAGGTATAACTTGTCTGGAATGTTTTTACGTTTGGGGAGTGTGCCAGGTGCCCTTGACCTGGATTGGCCACTGTCGGTGACAGGATGCTGGGCTAGATGGACCTTTGGTCTTTCCCAGTATGGCACTACTTATGTACTTATGTACTTATGATCAGATAAACAAAGTCACCAGACAACAAAGATAGAAAAAAATCATTTTATTTTCATTATAGTGTTTGGAATATGTCCACTGAGAATCAGGTGCTCAACGTTAAAAGTTTATATTTATTTATTTACTTATTTATGGCATTTTATCCCACATTAAACATGAATTAGATTGGAACCTGGGATCATTTAAATTTTTTTTTCCTGGAGTAATTTCATTGCCCCCCCCCCCCCCCCAGGCTGTCTCCCCTGCTATAGCCAGCTCTGCAATTTTGAGGGGGGCGCAGAGGTAGACTGGGGAGAGAGCCTGTTAAACATTTACCAGCACACCATTGGAAGTAGAAATGTTATCGGAAATTAGGGAGGCTAACAAACTGGGCAAAACGATAATAATGGGTGATCCCAATATTGACTGGGTAAATGTAACATCAGGGCATGCTAGGGAGGTAAAATTCCTTGACGAAATCAAGGACTGCTTTATGGAGCAGCTAGTACAGGAGCAAACAAGAAAAAGAAAAAATCTAGACTTAGTCCTTAGTGGAGCGAATGATCTGGTGCAGGAGGCAATGGTGCTGGGGCACTTGATAAAAGTGATCATAATATGATTAGATTTGATATCGGCTTTGGAGTAAGTAAACACAGAAAATACATTTAACTTTTAAAAAAGGAGACTATGAATTTTATAAATTATTGGGGAATCAGTTGATAGGACCGTTATGGGAATATTACACCGAAGTGATAGAACAAGAGACCCTACCCCCACAGGCGAACACAGCTTTAATCAGTCTGATACCGAAGGGAGGGAGAGATTTGATGAATCCTGGGTCGTACAGGCCGATATCACTGATTAATGTAGACCTAAAAATCTTGTCACGATTATTAGCAGACAGATTGGCTCCCTTGCTGCCCAGGCTGATCCATGATAGTCAGGTGGGCTTTGTCAGAGGGCGGCAGTCAGTGCTTAATGTGCGTAAACTACTAGCGACCGTGATTCATGCAACGGTAGAAGGGGAGGGTGGTCTTATAGCCAGCCTGGACGCAGAGCGCGCCTTTGATAGGGTGCTCTGGCCCTTCATGTTCGAAACTTTGCAGTGGGTAGGAATAACGGGGTGGTGTTTGCAGGCCATAAGAACGTTATATTCATCACCAAAGGCAATGCTCATAATTAATGGGGTTAGGACTCGTGAGATAGACATAAAGTGTGGGACTCGGCAGGGCTGCCCTCTGTCCCCTCTTCTGTTTGTGCTCTCATTGGAACCATTGTTGTGCAGGGTGCGGGCAGAGGAGGGAATAGAGGGAATAAAAATCCAAGGGACAGTAACAAAAATTCTTGCCTATGCAGACGATCTATTGCTGCTGTTGGATGAAGGCCACTCATCACTGAATTGTTTATTAGAGGTGCTGCAGACATATGGGAACCTGTCAGGCTTTAAACTTAACCTTACAAAATCGCAGGGGCTGCCATTGGGGAAAAGAATAAGGGACAGTTGGAAAAGGGGATTTCCACTGGAATGGGCAGAAGGAAATATTAAATATCTAGGAGTCCGGGTGTCAGGGGACCTGGCTACACTGTACAAGCTAAATGTAATTCCAATGCTGATGGAAACCCGACGGCTTCTGCAACTCTGGGGCGCCTGCCCCATTTCGTTAATGGGTCGAATAGCGTTGGTTAACATGTTGATAGCGCCTAAGTGGCTTTATCTATTTCAAATGTTGCCACTGTTCATGCGGAGGAGGGAGGAGAGGAAGCTCAATAAACAGATCCAGGAATTCCTGTGGAGGGGAAGGCGTCCCAGATTGCCAATATCGGTGCTGCAGAAGCCCAGGGCCCATGGGGGAATGGGGTTGTTGAATGTAAGGTACTTAGGAGTGTCCTGCATACTAAGACACATCAGGGACTGGCTGGCTGGCACGCAACACTTCACGCCAACTGCAATAGAGACATTACTGTCTCCCAGGGAACACCTGGGATGGCTGCTGCACACCACGGGGAGGAAACCGCAGCTGGAGATCAGGAAAAATCCATTCGTCAACTCAGCGCGGGAAGCATGGAGATGGCTGTGTAGGCGACACAGATTCTCGCCGGCAGCGACGCCCTTCCTGCCACTAAAACATAATCCGGATTTCCCGGTGGGAACCTCTTCTAGAACATTTGAGGAATGGCACTCGCGAGGGATTTTATATCTTTATCAGATACTGGATGAGGAAGGACAACTTAAGAGTCTGGCAGAACTGCGGCGAGAGTTTGGGCTACAGAGAATCGACCCCCTTGCATATATGCAAGTGAGACATTATATACACTCATTGGGCTGGATGAACCTATGCGAGGACGTGCAGGAGGTTATCAGCTCGGCATTGACTTTGGGAGCGCAGAATGTGGTGCCATTGAGATTCTTTCACAGAAACCTCCTGGACTCAACAGAGGACATAGACTACAGAGGCTATGCAAAAAAGTGGACGACAGACCTTAAAGAGGAAGTGACAGAGACGCTGTTTACAGGATTCTTGAATAGTATACGGAAAAGTGCCACGTTCCCCCGTGATTGGGAGTTGCAGTACAGGTTTGCACTGAGACTTTATGTGGCGCCTGACCGAGCATACAAGGCAAAGTTCGGAGCCTCAGGGGCATGTTTGAAATGTGGCCAAGATCCAGCTACATTGAGCCATATGTTTTGGACATGTCCGCAGGTGCAGAGCTTCTGGAGAGCGGTGATAGGAGCTACTGAGAAGTATTGGAACTGTGCAGTGCCGGTACAACCCTTGCTCTTATTCGAGGACTTTAAAAACGTGGGCCGCCGAGTTGCGGGCTTGAAGGGATTTTTACAAAGAATGATGTTGCAGGGGAAAAGAGTACTACTGACAAACTGGAGAGAGAGTGCAAGACCAACTTTGGCCCAATGGAGGGTACAGATGATAGAGATGTTGAAACTAGAAAGGCGTGGAGTACAAGACTTTGACACAGAAGCGGGTAAACACCTGACAAGTATTTGGAGTAACTTTTGGGACACTCTGCAGCCAGCAGCCAGGAGGAGACTACTTAATTGCTAATTAGATATGTGAGACTTTGGGTAGACCCTGCAATGCCTAGGAAGCCACTAAACTGAGGAGTAGAGGAGGGAGGGTGGGAGGGAGGGGTGAGAAGAGAAGGGATAGCAGGGAGGGGGGAGGGACAGGGATTGCTGGGGTAATAAAAGTTGTTAAAAGTTGTTAAAAGAAATAATCAGACAATACGTTGACAGTAGTAGTTGTCAGAAGTTAACATGCGGTAATATCTTGAGTTGTAATATGACTACAGTACATGAATGTATTTTGTTTAATAAAAAGATTTAAACATAAAAAAGGAGACTATGACAAAATTAGAAGAACGGTGAAAAATAAACTTCGAGGAGCAGTTGCGAATGTCAAAAATTTACATCAGGTGTGGATGCTGTTCAAAAACACCATCCTGGAAGCACAGATCAAATACATTCCATATATTACAAAAGGAGGAAGGAAGACCAAACAGCCAGCATGGTTAAAAAAAGTAAGGTGAAGGAAGCTATTACAGCTAAAAGAAAATCCTTCAGAAAATAAAAGGATCTGACTGAAAATAATAAGAATCAGCATAAGGAATGGCAAGTCAAATGGTAAGGAAGGCAAGGAGGGACTTTGAAAAAAAGATTGTGTTGGAGGCAAAAACACATAGAAAAAACTCTTTTAGGTATATTAAAAGCAAGAAGCCAGCAAAAGAATCGGTTGGACTGCTAGATGACCAAGGGGTAAAAGGGGCACTCAGGGCAGACAAAGCCATAGTAGAGAGAGTAAATGAACTCTTTGCTTCGGTCCTCACCAAGGAAGGTTTGGGAGAGATACTGGTGCCAGAAATGGTATTCAAAGCTGATGAGAGAAACTGAATGAATATAAACTTGGAAGATGTAATGGCATAATTTGACAAACTGAAGAGTAGCAAATCTCCTGGACCAGATGGTATTCATCCCAGAGTACTGATAGAATTGAAAAATGAACTTGCAGAACTCTTGTTAGTAATATGTAATTTATCTTTAAAATCACACATGGTACCAAAAGATTGGAGGGTGGCCAATGTAACGCCGATTTTTAAAAAAGGTTCCAGAGGTGATCCAGGAAATTTTACACCGGTAAGCCTGACATCGGTGCCAGGCAAAATGGTAGAGACTATTATAAAGAACAAAATTACAGCGCATATTCAAAAGCATGGATTAATGAGACAAAGCCATGAATTTATGAAGGGAAATTCAACATGGACTTATGAAGGAAAATCTTGCCACACCAATCTATTATATTTCTTTGAAGGGGTGAACAAACATGTGGATAAAGGTGAGTTGGTTAATATAGTGTATCTGGATTTTTCAAAAGGCATTTGACAAAAGTACCTCTTTGAAAGACTCCAGAGGAAACTGGAGAGTCATGGGATAGGAGGTAGTGGTCTATTGTGGATTAAAAATTGGTTAAAAGATAGAAAACAGAGTTAAATGGTTCGTAATCTCAATAGAGAAGGGTAGCTAGTGGGGTTCCCCTGGGATCTGTGCTGGGACTGTTGCTTTTTAACATATTTATAAATGATCCAGAGATGGGAGTAACTAGCGAGGTAATTAAATTTGCTGACGACACAAAGTTATTCAAAGTTGTTAAATCACAAGAGGATCTTACAAGACTGGGCATCCAAATGGCAGATGACGTTTAATGTTAGCAAGTGCAAAATGATATAGGTGGAAAAAAAGGAACTCAAACTATAGCTAAGGTTCTACATTAGGAGTCACCAACCAAGAAAGGGATCTAGATGTCATCATTGATGATACGTTGAAACCCTCTGCTCGGTGTACGGCGGTGGCAGCAGCTATGAAAGCTGTTAGGTATTATTAGGAAAGGAATGGAAAACAAAAATGAGGCCGTTATAATGCCTTTGTCGGGTTTTCAAGATATCCGCAATGAATACGCATGAGCTACATTAGATTTGCATATCAAGGAAGCAGTGCGTGCAATCTCGTACATATTCATTGTGGATATCCTGAAAACCCGATTGGTGGGTGCATTCAGAGAACAGGGATTACAGGGATATTGTGAATTTCATGGAATGGCCTCCCGGTGGACGAAGACCGCATCTGAATTCAAGAAAGCTTGAGACAAGTACTCGGGATCTCTAAGGGAGAGAAAGGGATATTAGGCACTCTTGTATGTTATAAAGCTTTACGTACTTTATATAAAACAAATTCACATGTCCTATGAACGCAAAATATCTAATTTTACAACACATCAGGCTGAATCAGGCGTTCAAGTTTTCCATTTGTGTTTTTGAAAGGACCCTTTGTCTCTTTAGGATTACGTTTGACAGCACAAAGTGCAGGGTGACGTTATTGAAAAGGAAAAAAGCCACACTCATAATGTGAGGCTGCTGAATGAGAAGCAGGTGAAAACAAGTTTTAGACTGATAGAAACCGAGTCCCCCTTATTGTGAAAAGTGTTCCATACTGCTACTGAAAGTGTCCATTCTCTACCAGCAGCAGCAGGCCAGCGATGCAAGGAGCTCTCCCCACTGTGAGAAATAAGGGATACTCTGACATCACAGGCTGCTCTGCTACTGCTCCTTACACAAAACAGATGCACAGAATCCTCTCTTTTCACTGGAGGGTGGATCGCATTCCATTTCATCTACACCTTACTGTTCAGTCAGGCAACACATTCACCTGGCCAGACAATTAACTTCAAATCTGAAAGCAAGGGACACCCTTTTGTTTTAGTGATTAAAATTTAAGTGAGAATAGTTCCCACACAAGGAATGTGTAGTTTCAAGATTATTTTTTAAACATGCCATTTCTATGGGTAAACCGTATTTTACCCAAGCAAATGAATGACCTGGAAATTGCTGTTCTCTAGTAGTGTAGATTTTAGCTGCAATGGAAGGAGGCCTCTACCTGCACAAAAAGCAGGTGCATGTAAAGTGCAGCTGTTTACTGTAAAAGGAGGTTCTCCAAACACACATGGACAAACAAGATAAACTTGTGGATAATGTCATCTAACAGCACTGACAAGGACCAGCTCGCTCATGGTATGTGCTCAACATCCAGGCTATCAGGATTAATGAATGGAGATTGGCAAGGAGGAAAAAACTTAAAACACAAGTCAGAAAACTAGAACGCGCATGGAACAAAAAGAGAGATGAACAAACACTAAATGCCTGGAAACTACTCCGGAGGAAATACAAATACACCATAAGACAGACTAAAAGATCACACTACAAAACAATAATAGGACCAAACTACAATGACACACATAAACTCTTCTACCTTGTGAACAAACTTCTAGACACCACACCAGTTACAAACAACAGCAAAGACATACCAGATGTTGACAACCTTGCGAAATACTTCAAAGAGAAAATCATACAACTACGACTTAAAATACCCACCAGCCCTATCGAATACGTCACACTTCTAGAATGCCTAGACCCAGAAGCCGGAACATACCCAGCAGACAGAACCTGGACCGACTTCGAGTTAATATCAGAAGATCTCATCTCGAAAACTCTAAAAAGATACGCCAAATCTCACTGCAAACTAGACATATGCCCAAACAACCTTATGAAATCAGCTCCTCTACAATTCATAACAGACCTAACGAACCACGTAAACTTTATGCTACAAAACGGACTTTTCCCTAAAGAAAAAGGAAAAATTTTACTCACCCCAATACCTAAAGACACAAAGAAAAACGCAAGCGAATTAACCAACTACAGACCAGTAGCATCCATACCACTAACAACCAAAATAACCGAAGGAATGGTAACTAAACAACTCACAGATTATCTAAACAAACACTCAATACTGCATGATGCCCAATCAGGATTCCGGTCGAATCACAGCACAGAAACAGTACTGATTACCCTCATGACTAAATTTAAACAAATGATTGCAACCGGCAACAATATACTCCTCCTACAATTCGACATGTCAAGTGCCTTCGACATGGTCGACCACGGAATCCTACTACACATACTTGAATACTTTGGTATTGGAGGAAATGTCCTAAACTGGTTCAAGGGGTTCCTAACTCAACGATCATACCAAGTCACATCAAATTCAACCACGTCTGCTGCCTGGACACCCGAATGTGGAGTACCACAAGGATCTCCCCTTTCACCAACCATTTTCAACCTAATGATGATCCCCCTGGCGAAACTCCTATCGAACCACAACCTCAACCCATATATTTACGCCGATGATGTAACTATATACATCCCTTTCAAAAAAGACATTAAAGAAATCTCCAGTGAAATCAACTTAAGTCTACACATCATGAACACCTGGTCAGATGCTTTTCGCTTGAAACTAAATGCAGAAAAAACTCAATGCCTGATACTCACGTCCCAATACAACACGAAAGAATTCACCGCTTTAAACACACCAACACTAAACCTTCCAATCTCAGAGACGCTAAAAATCCTTGGAGTCACTATCGACCGCCACCTAACACTCGAAACTCAGGCAAACAACACAACCAAAAAGATGTTCTACTGCATGTGGAAACTGAAAAGAATAAGACAATTCTTCCCAAGATCCGTCTTTCGTAGCCTGGTGCAATCCCTCGTTCTCAGCCATCTGGACTACTGCAACTCACTATACGCAGGTTGCAAAAAGCAAATACTGAGAAAACTCCAAACAGCCCAGAATACAGCAGCCAGACTCATCTTAGGAAAACCAAAATATGAAAGTGCAAAACCCTTACGAGAGAAGCTACACTGGCTCCCACTTAAAGAACGCATTACCTTTAAAGTATGCACATTAGTCCATAAAATCATTCACGGTGAAGCCCCAGCCTACATGTCGGATTTAATAGACTTACCACCAAGAAACGCCAAAAGATCATCCAGAACTTTCCTCAACCTCCACTTCCCTAATTGCAAAGGCTTGAAATACAAAACACTGCACGCGTCAACCTTCTCCTACATGAGCACGCAGTACTGGAATTCATTGCCACGCAACCTGAAAACGATTCAAGAGCAAAAAACCTTCCGCAAACTACTGAAGACCCACCTCTTTGAGGAAATTTACGGAAAGAACCATAACACATAAAACCGCACTCACTGTCCAACGATGCATCACTACAGCCACTCTGAATTCCCTTCCCCTACCTCACCTTCTCATCTCCCGCAAACTTACCTCAATCATACCTGTTTCCCGCGGGTTCCCTCCAATGTATCGCCCCACTTAGTTTCCCGTTCTTTCCTTCCAATGTCTCAATGATCTTTTCCATTATTATATTCCTTGTTACAAAACTTGTCTCATAACACTTCATAATGTAATCCATAACTGAGCTGTAACAAAATGTACTTCCAGTCTTCATAACGTACTGTAAGCCACACTGAACCCGCAAAAAGGTGGGAAAATGTGGGGTACAAATGCAATAAATAAATAAATAAAAAAAGACCTTCCTTGATCCTATGTGATCAAAGGAGACCCTGCAAGTCAAATTAGAGTTTTATCTGAGGAATGATTTAGGCAAGGAAATGGATGTGGCTATTAATATTACTGACACTCCAACTTGTATTATCTTTTGTAGTCTTGGATAAAGGCAGAATTGAGATACAGAAGAATCTGTTCCCCAATGAATGTAAAAAACATCCATTGCAAGTCTGTGCTGGTTTGGCCTTTTGGAGAAGAACAGTAAAATTTGTTGTCCAACGTGAAGAGATCTGCTAATAGACAGCATCTTTCAAAGATGGGGATACTCCAGTACCTCCTTGTGTAAGGACCATCTGCAAGATTCATGGAATCAGCTGGCTCTCTTTATGACCACATCCTGTTTCCCTGGGATGCTAAGAGGAATTATCTGGCACCAGATTATCCAGTTCCAGGTTTTAATCTCTCCTTGCACACAGTGTACAATTTAGTTTCTCCTTGTTTGTTTTTGTGGTCTGCCAGGTACTTGTGACTTGAACTAGCTGCTGTCAAGAGACAGGATGCCGGGCATGACAAACCTTGATCTGGCTCAGCATAGCCGTGTTAGAACATAAGATGAGCCATTTGATAGTGTATTTGAATCAAAACTCCTGTCAAAGGCGCTGAGGGTATTGACAATTATTCTTAGTTCCAGGAAGTTCATTTGATATGCTCTTTTCCTCTTTGCACGAGTTCCTTGGATGTGAATGGTCAGGACTGTGCTCCCCACGCCAACTGGATGCATTCACAGCTAACATTAAGTGATGCTGCAGCCGACAGAACACAAGACCTTGAGTTGCCTTTTATTATCCAACATCAGAACCAGCAAGGGACCTGGTCATTAAATGTAATCTGATATGAAAGAGTACCATCTAATCTTCCTAATACTTTTGTGCCCGCTGAAACTATGATACCATAAGAACAAGCAACGTCATCATGGATCAAACAAGAGATCTTGGTGCCTACATTCTGCTCTAGAAAAAATGCCTGCTTCACTTGATAGCTTGCAACAGATTGGAGACTTTGGAATGACTGAATGTTGACTTGGGGATTGATTATTCTAACCAATGCATTGTCATCCTGAGGGACCATTTGGTCTCTAATAAAAAACCTTTCACCAACCAGTCATTAAGGCAGTGAAACAAGAAAAACCATAATCTACATAGATGGGCTGCTGCTGCCAAAGATTTTGTGAAAACTTCATGTCCTTGAGATGAGATAAAGCATCCTGTACTGGAAATGGAAACTGTATGCCATGAAGAACAGGAAACTTTGATATATATAGAGGATAATCACAAAGTGTGTATATGCTTCCTTGAAAGCCAAGAAACAATCAGTCCTTGACATCTAGAAAGGGTAAGATGGTCTGTGGCAAATTTATTTCAAACTCATTTTCCTGGACTAGAAATTCATATAGGCTTCTCAGATCCAAGATAGTCCTCCTTCCTACCTTGAATTTAAATATATCTGGAGGAAAAGCTGTTGATGTCTACTTCCAGGACTCTGTCCACCAAGCTCTCTTGTAGGTAGGTTAGCTCTTTTGTAACTGACCCTGCTGGAAGAAGCTGGCTGAAAGTGTAGAGAGAACAAACCCTCAGCATCAGAGAAGTTTAGCCTTTAGGCTTGATTATCCTCCAAACCCATGAGTTGTTCATTTCTTATCATGCCAAGCATGTGTCCTAGCACATCTGGGTTAGGACATAGACTTGACCCTCAGCTCTCTCCTGTTCCTGCTGTACTGCTTCTGTGACTATTACTGCTGTTGCAGTGACTGTCTTTGCCTGAGACATGGCACGAAGACCTTCTTTAGAACAGCTATTCATTTGGGTAGGGCTGCTTCTTGGCTGTGCCAGGCTGATCTGTTACAACCAATGAAAGAGAGAGTAGAGCAGTGGTTCTTCACAAAGATGATCTTCTCCATCTTGTTGCCACACAGAATTTTGCTGGCACAGTACCGATCCACCAGCCTTCACAGGCCTAATGCTCTGAACCAAACTAGCCTTCAGGGAGGGTGCCAAATGCACATGATCCTTGCAGAATAGCCATGAGCACAGTAGTGCTGAAACACATACAAGCCAATGGTAATTATTCCTGTTACAGATTGCAAGCAATGTATCCCAAACCCATACCGTAGAATACTATAATTTACGTGCATTTCTAAGCAGTCTCCTCTTCTTGACGCATTTTCACCAGCTCTACGGCTGGCATAAGAGGTCATGTCTAAAAATTATATGCATGTTATTTAACCTGCTACGCTGGTCTTCTATAAAGCAGTGGTTCCCAAACCTGGTCCTGAAGGCACCCCAGCCAGTCAGGTTTTCAGGATATCCACAATAAATATTCATGAGAGAGATCTGCATGCAGTGGAGGCACTGCATGCAAATCTGTCTCATGAATATTCAACATTCAAATATAAACTGGGAATTTTTGGCCCCCACCCAAAAAAGAAAAAGAAATTGCATATCAGTTTATATTTGAGCCTTCCCCCATGGTGCTGGCATTCTTTCCTTACCTTCTAGCCCCATGATGTCCAGCAAGTCTCCCTTTCCTTTCCTCCCCCATGGTGTTACTCCTCTGCTGCTGCCATCACTGCAGCCCCCCCCCCCTTAACTGAAAGAGCTGCCCTCTTCTCCCTCCCTCTCCAAACAGAAGAACCCCGCCTCCCAGACCCACTCATAGACCCCCCCCCCCCCCCCCGGGTCTACCGTACCACCCTGGTGGTCTATGGGCAAGTCAGGGCAGGAACAATCTGCAGTCATTCTTGCCCATGCTGGCTCCAATCTCAAAATGGCTGCCACAACCTCCAGCAGCAATCTCATGAGACTATCACTGGAAGTCACAGCAGCCACCTACTGCTAGAGTGGTGATTGCTCCTGCCCCAACCCACCACTAGACTGCCAGGATGGTACGGTAGGTCCGGAGGAGGTGGGGGTGGGGGCACATATTGAATTCAAAATGGCAGGTCTTGTTTTCAGGGGGTTTTAGAGTGATTATACCTGAATATTAAATTCCCCTATCTTTTCCTAATTTAAGCAGAGCTGTCTTTTCTAAAAGGTATACTACAGCTTCCTGGTTTATGTTGCAATAAAATCTTGAATACTTATTTTTAATTTCAGGCAGTTCATATATGGAATAATTTACCAAATTCAGTCAAGATAAAGGGCTCCTATTTTATTTTGGCATTACTTAACATACCTATGTAATAAATATTTAGGTGCCTGAATTATTTTCTTTTTATACTTTATTTCCAGGTTTTGTTGGCTTTTTTAAATTCTGTAATCTGCCTTGAATCATTTTGGGTAATTTGGCAGACTATAAAATCAGTGAGATTCGATTCTTGACACCTCTAAAAACAGACGTACTTTCTCAGAAGTTCCCTCCTTGTGCCTAATTTAGGCAAAACAATTATTTATTGTGAACATTTATATCCCACATAATCCCACTAAGGCAGGCTCTATGTGGCTATAGGCTCAAATCTAGCAAGACAGATTTTGGCCAGCTAGATTTAATTTAAGACACTATCAGCTACAAATCTGAAACTGGAATGGCTAAATCAGGAACTAAGTCACAAGATCAAAAATCAGCCTTTTTTTTTTTTTTTTTTTTAATTCTTCCATTACACAGGTTACAGATCTCTTCAGACTCTGACACAGAGAAGCAGGAAACCCAGACCAAGGAAGAAGTTTCCAAATACTTTTAAGAGAAAAGGCAAAGAATCTGTCCCCTTTTCTGTCTAAAACCAAATTGAGTACATCTGGTCCCAAATTTTAGCTCCTACAGTAATAATGGAGTTCCACCAGGTGAGTCAAGGACATACTAGTATCAACCATGTGGAAAAACTGTGTCAGAGCAGGAATCAGCCTAAGGCTTTTTTGATAGGTGCTGCCTCTTTTTGTGGCAATCCTACACTGTAAGAACAAAATAAAACCAGCCTTACCATTAAACTACATCCTTTCTCACCTGGGGCCCTTTTCTCTTATGAGAAAATAGGGAGGAAACTCCACAGGTGTCTTTACAAACACACCACAATTTTTAAAGAAATTAAACTTACTGGAATAAAAGTACCCTTTCTGAATGCTCCTCGGTTTCCTAACATGAACTACAATGATAATTACTAAAGCATGCTAAGAGCCCTATGCACAAAGCTTACCATGCTGGCATTTGCTTTAGACTGGCTGTAGCCAGTCTAAAACAAACATTATTTAGCAAGTAATGCACAAGGGGGTTTTTCCATGGCTCTAACGTGCCCCATTAGCAACTACTGAAAACCCTAAGTAAATGCATTGCAAAGAGCTCATCAGTATGAGCATTCCGAGCAATGCACAGACCATGAGCGCCTACCTTTAAATGTGCAAACTTTTATGGCAGGTCTGGACCTGTTATTATGGGGAGCAGCCTGTTGCACTGTGCAAGCAGATTGCTCCCCATGGTAGGCGCTCATAGTAGAACCGCTGAACCGACCCCTGCATCCCCCAAGTGGTCCCCGCCCCCCACTCCCAAAGCAAAATCACCCTCGTGGTCCAGTGGACCCCAACCCCCACCCCCCCATGCACCCTCTCTCAGCCTTCTCCCCAAAGCAAAAATCTACCCGATGGTCTAAGCCCCCCCCCCCCTTAAAAAGTTGGAGGCAGGAGTAACTCCTCCTGTCTCTGGGCCTGTCTTCTCAAAATGGCAAGTCCCTGCCTGGTGCATCCTGTGATGCACCGAGAGGGTCTTAGCACCATATAAGGAAATAAACTCCTTATATGGCACTTAGCCTCTCCCAGTGGATCCCAGAATGAACTGGGAAGGGTTGGGCACCAACATTTTTTTCCGGGTGGGCCCAGAGGCAGGAGGGAGGTGTTGCTACTGGTCTCCTGCCTCCAACTTTTCAAGGTTTTTTTTTTTTTTTTTTTTTGGGGGGGGGGGTCACTAGACCACCAGTGTGTTTTTGATTGGGGAGGGGGGGGGCCATGGTCCACAAACCACGAGGAATTTGTTGGGAGAGGATCAGGTCAGAGGGTGTTCCATTGAACCAACAGGGATTTTCTTGTGTGTGTGTGGGGTGGGGGGGGGGGGGGGGTTGGGAGGCAGTCCACTGAACCACCAGAGACTTTGTGCAAGCTGTCAAACGCACTTAAAAGCAGCCACAAATGAATTTGACAGCTTTGAGTCGCAAACAGCAACCGATGCACAAAGGGGGATCCGTGAATCTCATTTGCATGCAATCCCCTTTGTGCACTGGTTGCTGTTTGTGACTGGGTATTTTTTTCCACAGCACCTGTATTTAACGGGTACCGCTGTGCATCGGACCCTATATCCTGTTACATAAAATGAGACCGTTATGAAACAAGGTGCATTAATAGCATTAATGCACATTATCAAGCTATCACGATAGCTAGATCACATTAGTAACTCTAGTTGTTCTACATCTGCATTTACTTATCAAAGTGCAACATGTGGTAACATGAGTGAATAGAACCTACTGCAAATAATGGAAGCTACAGCAACATACTGTGACTTGACAAGTAAATTCCTTAATATTATTTTTCACCCATTTCCTGAATCACCATGGAAGTATTATGATTTCCAAATAACAACTGGTACATTTTATTTACCAGTCTTCTAACTGTGCTTTGCACTCTGCAACCCTCATCTCTTTGCCAAGCAAAAGCATGCAGACCCCGGCGTGCATATCACACTAACTTTCTTTCCTTACCAGCAGATACCAGCACAACTGCTGTGAAGAGACTCATCTCCTCCTCACTAAGCTGCAGGGCATTGAGTTTCTCGCTAAATTCAAACATTGAGTTCAGCAGATCCCCAGCTCCCATAGAGCGCAATTCATCCACACTGTACTTCTTTCCACTTAGAAAGGTGACAGTACGCTCCTTCACATCAAACAGTGATGCAAAGCGCACCATTAAAACCTGGTAAAAGAAAACAAAAATTACCAATAAATTTTATTTTGTAAGATAATAATTAAGCACACCAGGTCAAGAACTGCAGGTGGTCTTTCTATATGGAACCTCTCTAGGAAAACATGACTGAAGTCTAATGACTTTAGTCATGTGTTCCCGGAGACAACCAAATATGTTATTCTGCACAGAAATCATATAATATCCGTCTAGTGGCAATATTCAGCCACTATACAGGTAGCCTAAGCATTGTAATCACTAGAACAAAATGCAGTGTCGTTGGAGCAAAACATGTAAACCAATACCATACAAACTGGCTCCAACGTGAACTCGTTTGTGTTAAATTGGTATAAACAGAGAAAAGCCCTCAGAAACCGCTGGCAAAATACCTACGGTTTTGTGCGTGGTTATATATTGCTCAAATTATAACTCACGCAGCGTTTCTATCACTGGGCGAAAAACTCTGTAAAACTAAAGATCTAGTGACAGCGAAATTAACCAACCTAATGATGAAGGCATAAAGTGGACCTCCACAGCCAGGCTGGTTTTCAGGATATCCACAACAGATATTGTATGCAAATATATCTCATACATATAAACTGTGGATATCCTGAAAACCAACCTGACCGATGGGTCCAAGGCTCAGGTTGAGAAATGATGACTTAAAAGGACATATCCTAGAAGCTGTCACAGCAAAGTAGATGGGAGGTCTTCAAACATCTATGGCACTACAGCAGGACACCAGTAGCAGTGTTGTCCATTCCTCACAAGGCAAACACATGACGGCCCATTCAAACCTTTTAAAACCACATCAGAATTTTTGTAAATTGATAACGACCTTAGAGCTAGTTCAGAATGTGACTTTCCACCTACTGGCAAATACCATAGTATACAACCACTATTTCCAACAATGTTCACACTATGTTGGCTACTGGTTGAATGGCGAAAATTCCCAATTTTTGCCATAATATTTAAAAGCACCGAGTCTCTTGATACAAAGTACATCTTTAGTACCGGTTGACTTTTTATTGCTCAAATAGAGCCCTTCGTTCCCAAAGCAGGATGGTTACCATCTGTGAAATGAGTGTGTAGATCTTTTACCCCTAGTTGTGCCGATTCAATTCCTGGACGAGGGTCTCGCAACGTGTTGCTAGCTAATATCAGAATTGATACTGACTACATGAATATTCATAAGAAAGTATTTTTTGTTCACCAATGTTTTTATGAAATAACTTCATCCATCAGTATTGTCTGAAGAGGAATGCTGGGTATATCCCAGGAGTGTGTGTGCACTATTTTATTTAGGCATGCATATATGGTTGTCATCAATATGGGTCAGATATGGTTTTAAATGTTGATTATTTATATGTCCAAATTTACTGGAACACACTGAGAACTTTATACATTTTTAATAAACAGATGAAATAAAAATGTCTTTCCATGTCCCCATATGACTACAAGAATCAGAAAAATATACAACACTAGCAGTATTCTATAAGCTGTGTCTACATTCAGACGTGGTTTACAGAATAGTGCATAGGCCAAGTGGATACACCTAGATTTAGGTGCAGCCATTATTTACACCAGTGAAAAGCTGATGTAAATGACTGCACCTAAATCTAGGCACAATCCCTTGAATTCTATAACCATGCGTGTAGACTTGATTGATGGTCCCAACACGCCCACACTCCTCCCATTGCCACGCCGCCCTATCTTTGGCTATGTGCACTAAAATTTACTTGTGCCTCTTTTTAAAATATGTCTAAAAAGATGCTAGTGTAAATCCCAATTATGGCCATGTGTTGATAATTGGTTATCAGCTAATCAACACTAACTGGCCCGTTAACTATCTGATAACACGTGTAAATTTACATGCGCTACTTGGCATGCCATATATAGAATCTGGGGGGTTAATATCTAGATTAACTGTCAGCTTATGGTAATTCTTGCACTACATAGCTAACGAAGCTTAGTAAATAGCTGCCTTGATGTGCTCTCAAGATCTGAAACCTAGTCACTTTGTGCAAAACTCACCTCAAAGGTACCAGCCTTCAACAGATTGATCTGGTCATGCTGCGAGAGGTCTTTGAATCCTGGAACACGCTTAGCAAACTCAACCACTTCTTTTACTGCCGGCGTGAAACTCATGGAAAACTCCTCCCAAATCTGCTGCCCTGATTTGCCAGGGTCCATGTAGGGAGATAGGCTCATGGGGCACACCTGGTAAAGAGCACAAACTCTGTAAGCATCACACACTGCACCTCCAGCCATTCACAAGACTCAAAACACAGAAAAGACAAGAGAACTGAAAATGCACAGAACTAAAACATTACGAACTACAGGAAGCAGGTTAATGGAATATTGGTAAACAACAAAAAAAAAAAAAACCCCAAACAAACAAAAAACACACTTTTCTCCAGAGGAAAATCTGTAACTTGTGTGTTATGTACTGTTATGCTCTGCCTATATTTTCCCCAGTTCAAACCTCAGCTTTCTGGCTCTGTACTTTTTCCCAGTTTAAAAAGTTTTGGCTAATATGAGGTCAGTAACTATAAAAGTAACTGAGAAGCAAAAAGAGTGCATCTGAATGAAAGGTACTGGGGTCTCAAATTGACAATGCTGTGAGCTGCTTTGAGACAGCTGAAGGGAATCAGTATGGTGACAATACTACATGGTGGCCTGCCACCAGCATACTTAGAACGAGATACCAGAGCCCATGCCTGCCACAAGAAGGTAGTCACATACAAACACATACTTACACACCAAAGACTGAGGATGAGCCTGACATACCCCAGCGCTGAAAAAATGGCCAGAAAACTAACACCTAGCCACATAAAATAAACAGCAGGTAGGATGTTGACTTCCATCTCTACTCCACTGTATTTTAATATACTAAAGTTCCTAAATTACTTTTGAAAGCAAAATCTTAACTAGGTCTGTGTGCTGCTACCTAAACAGATGGATACGTGCCTTTGTTCCTACCTTGTTACTTTGATTCTGGTTTTATGCACAAACATATTACATTTCACTACATCAAGGATGCTATGAAAGTTCGAAACGTTAGTGAGGGTCAGAGTCAAAAATAGATCAAGTAACCATTTTAACCTAGTACTGAAACTTTCTGTTTTGGAAGACAGTTTGCTGCGGCCTGAAGAATCACGACTATGTCTGAAATAGTATACCTTGCACTGGCTGCAGAACATATTGACGGCCAGATACAACAAAAAGAGCTTCTCTTATTCTGTTTCTATGAAAAAAAAAATATTTAGAATATTTTTTTCCCCCAAACCCACCTCCCCACTCCCCCCATTTTCTATTTCTGTTGATGGCTCTCTCATTCTCCCTGTCTCCTCAGCTCGAAACCTTGGGGCCATCTTTGACTCTTCTCTCTCCTTCTCTGCTCATATCCAGCAGATCGCCAAGACCTGTTGTTTCTTTCTTTACAACATCCGTAAAATCCGCCCCTTTCTTTCCGAGCACTCTACCAAAACCCTCATCCACACCCTTGTCACCTCTCGTTTAGACTACTGCAATCTGCTTCTTGCTGGCCTCCCACTTAGTCACCTCTCCCCTCTCCAGTCGGTTCAACACTCTGCTTCCCGTCTCGTCTTCCGCCAGGGTCGCTTTACTCATACTACCCCTCTCCTCAAGTCGCTTCACTGGCTCCCTATCCGTTTTCGCATCCTGTTCAAACTTCTACTACTAACCTATAAATGTACTCACTCTGCTGCTCCCCAGTATCTCTCCACACTCGTCCTTCCCTACACCCCTTCCCGTGCACTCCGCTCCATGGATAAATCCTTCTTATCTGTTTCCTTCTCCACTACTGCCAACTCCAGACTTCGCGCCTTCTGTCTCGCTGCACCCTACGCCTGGAATAAACTTCCTGAGCCCCTACGTCTTGCCCCATCCTTGGCCACCTTTAAATCTAGACTGAAAGCCCACCTCTTTAACATTGCTTTTGACTCGTAACCAGTTGTAACCACTCGCCTCCACCTACCCTCCTCTCCTCCTTCCTGTACACATTAATTGATTTGATTTGCTTACTTTATTTTTTGTCTATTAGATTGTAAGCTCTTTGAGCAGGGACTGTCTTTCTTCTATATTTGTGCAGCGCTGCGTACGCCTTGTAGCGCTATAGAAATGCTAAATAGTAGTAGTAGTAGTAGTAGTATCTAGCCCTAAAAATGAAAACCTTGCTAAATCCTTCAGACATGTACCATAAATCTTCAGTCTTTCATTTTTTTATTCTCAAATACCAGTGTATCAATGCATGTGCATAAAAATCTGAACTAATCCTATACAATAAAAAGCACCTCCAACGTTCTGAAGCTGACTCCGTGGCAGAAAAGCCTTGAAGCATTCGTGCTCTCTGTAAGGCTGTATCCATTTCCTGAATTGACGTCATGGGTACACCACTGCTAACCTGCCTGAAGTAGTGACTACAAAAGAAGCAGAGTACAGCCGGCTCGACTTCAGCTTTCCCCTTCTCTCTCAGCTGTGGTCCCGCCCTCATTTCCTGTTTACGCAAGGGCGGGACGCTGAGAGAGAAGGGGAAAGCTGAAGGCAAGCCGGCTGTACTCTGCTTCTTTTGCAGTCACGACTTCAGGCAGGGTAGTAAAATGAGTTTTATGCTATGGCTGGGCGGAAGGAAGCCAAAGAGGGCTGTTGAGGGAGAAGAGGGCGGGCGGTGGGGGGGGGTTGGAACGTCACTGGACAAGGAGGGGAGAGCACAGGAGAATCGGTGGACATGGATGGCAGGGGACAGAAGGTGAGAGAGGAGAGCTGCTGGATACGAATAGATGGAGGGGAGGGCAGGGGAGAGAGGACAGTTGCTGGACGGATGCAGGGGAGGCCAGGGGAGAGAGGAGAGCTGGTGAACATGGATGGAGGGCAGGGGAGAGAGGAGAGTTGCTGGACATGGATGGAGGGGAGGGCAGGGGAGAGAGGAGAATCACACACAGTCTCTCTCTCACAGACACACTCACACCCAGTCTCACTCTCTTTCTGCCACACACACACACACACACACTCTCGCACCGTGCTGCCAACCACACAGAGGGGGTGAGGGGCACCCTGAGACCAGAGATGGAGGGGGGAGGTATCTCTGTCACACACACACACACTCTCTCTCACAGTCAGTGTCTTTCTCTCTCTCACTCTCACACACTGTCTCTCACACACATACTCTCTCACACACACACACTCTCTCTGTGAAACTCTCTCTCTCTCTCACACTCACATACGCACTTGCACGCACACTCATACCCAGACTCACTCTCTGTCACACACACACACTCGCACATTCACTCTCTCTCTCACATAGTCACTCTCACACACACTCTCTCAAACATACACACTCCGAGGAAAACCTTGCTAGCGCCCGTTTCATTGGTTTCAGAAACGGGCCTTTTTTCCTATTCATATAATAAAAGCATAACAGGGGTAATTATTCTATAAGTGAGTTAACATCTAGGTGTCAAGTATACATGTAAATGACCAAAACACTGGTCCACACATACATAAGTGCCAATAACGCATGTAAATATCAATATTCTGGTTACATGCTATTCCATGAAAAGGTTACTACACTTGATGGTGCATAGTTTGAAGGCACAGACACAGCTGGAGCCCACATCTATGCACATAAATTATAAAATACACATTTACACATGTATTTTAGCAATTTGGATGTGAACATTTGTACCAGCTCTATGGCTGGTGTTTTGAAGTGCTCACAGCTAATTACTAGGTATGTATTTATGTTATGCTAATATTTTATAAATTCTTGGTCTTCACTCCCAGTACTCAAGGGTGGCCAATGGGTCAGGTTTTCAGGATATCCTAATAAATATACATGTAAAAGAGATAAGATTTGCATACAGAGGAGGTAGCAGTCATGCATATTCATTAGGGGCATCCTGAAAACTTGTCCTCGAAGACTGAGTGAAGATCAGTGCTATAAAGGTAAGTAAGCACCTATTTTTCTTTATAGAATAGGTGCCGCATAGGCACCATCTAAGCACCTAAATATACGCATATCGTTATAAAATTGTTCTTCACATGTGTGAGAATGTGCATATAAATAAAACAGGTAAAGAGAGATGCTGGCTAATATTTGCATAACCTAAAAAATCTAATGCAGTGCTTCTCAAACCTCTTTTGGAGGCAAACCTAGCCAGTCAGATTTTCAGGATCATAGTAATGACTATGCACAAGAGATCTACACAAAATGGATTTCCAGTACGCAAAATGTATCTCATGCGTATTCATTATGTTCTCCTGAAAATGCAACTATGTGCGCCTCCAGAAGAGGGTTGAGAAACACTGAACTAGTGGGTAAAACATACACTGTCTGGAAACTGTTCACATTAAGAAAACAAGTCTAGCAAAATCTCTCCCTCAGAACCAGGGAAAACTTTTCCTGACAGCATGAAGCAGTTAAGAATGGTGTCACTGTACCAGATGCATTCTCCCTCCTGTGCCATGTGAGCAGGTGCTTAAGGTCTCATTTGGACACACATCACCGACCAGGTGTCTCCCACACACTCTGCGTATATAGCAACTGGGAAAGTTCCCATTGTTCTGGTTTGTGGGATACATAGCGTTTTCATTCAGATATCCTTTATGTTGCCCAGCAACATTCTGCTGAATCACGCTGCTGGGATGCTGGGTTCCACCGAATGCGCTGGGCCCTCTGTCAGTGGAATGATACTGCTGCTCTGCACCCCTTACACATCTTTCCTCACTCTGTGGCTGCACAACTGGGGGTTCAGATGGCTCCTGGTTGTACATGAAGGTGTCCCTCTGAGCTCTGGTCAGGGTGCCAAGGACATCTTCTTTGGCACTATCGGAGGACTGAGGAATGAGAGGAGGTGGTGGTGGTGGGGTAGGAACCTTGTGATGTTCCGATTCCTGGAGCCCCAGCAGCTCCCGAAGAGGCTGGTGTTGTGGGGGCTCAGTGTTTGGCATGTGGCCACTGAACTGGCTACTCATCACTGTATTCATGGCAGCCTGCATCTCCAGAAGCATTCTCTGTTTTTCACGTTTTGGTATGCGGCCAAAGCGAACAGCTGGTGAGGAAATAAAACATGTCAGCTTATGTATAATAAAGAAACACCTGTATTTGATTTTCAGAAAAAAAGTTACACGTGTGTTGACAGAACTAATTCATATAGAAGTCAAGTGTCTTCTCTTATCAGATCAACTGTAGCAGGTGGCAGAAACTGGGCTGACGTCATGGGCCTTATGACCACAGTCTATGTTTAGAGAATGAAAGAGAGAAAGAATGCAAATGCAAATAATCCAAGAAGACTGGGGTAACCTGAACAGAGCAGCTATGGTTAGAACCCTTACAGCAAATCAGGGAGTGGCTAGATGTGCAAGAAATGACCCCAATAGTTTTGAAGCTCTCTGGATTGTTACAAGCTCATATAAAGAAAGGAGCCCTGGGTGCTGGGTCAAGCATGGGGCTTTTAAGAATCCAAAAGGAAGACAATAATGACTGGAATAACTTCACAGTGGAATTGGTAGAGGCCAGCGCTAACGAAAATAATTAACATCCTTAGGACAGGTGTAGAAGACAACAGACACCAGATAGCTGGTTAAAGATAACTGGACAAGGATATTCAGAAAACATTCAATTTCAATGTGGGCTTTTCAAACAACCAAAGTTAACCAGAAAGATTTAGGACAGGTATTTTTTCAACAAGACCTAACTGTAAATCTGTGCTATCCCCCAGCACATCCAATCCCTCTAATACTTAACCAGTTAATTTTAAGAATAAGACAGGTATAACCAGTATGCAGGCCCAAATTTGTAAAACTTTGGAAGATTTATTCTCAAGTTAACCTTAACCAGATAAATCTCCCCAGTGGATAAAAACATAAAAATCAATGACCCATCCAGTACACTCAAGTATCCTCCTCCCTACCTTACTTTGGGTAGGTGAGAATATACTGAAACCAACAGCTGCTCTGGTCCCAAACGCAATGTCTTTTATCCAGCCTCTCAACTCAGTTTCTACAACTACCCTCCTTTATCTGTTCCAAGCATGTTTAAATTCAGCCAGAATGTAGGCCTCACGCATCAACACTGGCATGTTAGTCAACATAGCCATCACGCTCCTTCATTCCAACAAGTCCCATATTTTATCCAACACCTAGGTTTTCTCCCGTAACTTGCCAAAATGACTTTTTGCTTTACTACACACATATGGACTAGATTTTATATATCATGCCTAAACATTTGGCACTAAAATGAAATTTGCTTAGGCGTATTCTATACAGTATGCGTTAATGTAGGTATACTTTATAGAATAAGCCTAAATTTATGTGTGCTTTATAGACTACACAGAGCCCCAGTCCATGCAAATATATTCAGTCACGGTCAATTATGCCAAATAAAACCTGGTGTAAATCTCAATGTCTAAATTAGGCGCAGAGCAGGTATATTCTATAACATTCTAGGAAACATTCTAGACTTGGTACTTTGTGGAGCGCATGATCTAGTGAGGGACGTTATGGTACTGGGGCCGCTTGATAACAGTGATCATAATATGATCAATTTTTATATCAACCTTGAAGTAACTATACATAGAAAGTCAAATATGTTAGTGTTTAACTTTAAAAAAGGAGACTATGATAGAATGAGAACGGTAAAAAAAAAAAAAAAAACTTAGAGGGGCAACTGAGAGGGTAAAAACTGTACAACAGGCGTGGATGCTGTTCAAAAGTACCATCCTAGAGGCCCAGGCCAAACATATTCCGCGAATTACAAAAGAAAGACGGAAGTCCAAAAGACAGCCGGCTTGGTTGAAAAGTGAGGTGAAGCTATTAGGGCTAAAAGAAACGCCTTCAGAAAATGGAAGAAGGAACTGTCTGAAAATAACAAGAAGCAACATAAGGTGTGTCAAAGCAAATGCAAGGCACAGATAAAGAAGGACAAGAGGGATTACGAAAAACAGATAGCATTAGAGGCAAAAACACATAGTAAAAACATCTTTCGTATATTAAAAGCAGGAAGCCGGCAAGAGAATCGGTTGGGCCGCTGGATGACCGAGGGGTAAAAGGGGCGGATCAAGGATGACAAAGACTTAGCGGAGAGATTGAATGAATTCTTTGCTTCGGTCTTCACTGAGGAAGATTTGGGTGGGATACCGGTGTCGGAAATGGTATTTCAAGCGGACGAATCAGAGAAACTTACTGAATTCACAGTAAACCTGGAGGACGTAATGGGGCAGTTCAGCAAACTGAAGAGTAGCGGTGTTGGCACTTGTGCACTTAAATGTCAATATTCAGCTCTTAACCGCATAAGATAAGACCACTTTCTATGCGGCCCAATTTACCTTATGCAGTTAAGGGCTGAATATTATACTTACCCACAAGTTTTAGAAGCCAACACACAACTGAATATTCAATGCCGGTGTCCAAACATGGCCCAGAATTGAATATTCAGGAATACAGCTAAAGGCGGACATAAAAACACTGACCACCACTGGCTGAATATCATCCAGTTTGTAAGCTTTTGTATTATTAAATACAGCACACCCAAAAGGCAGGATCAAGAGATACTGAAAAGATTCAGCGCTGATTTGGGGGGAAAAAAAAAGTTCAGGGAACATACCATCACGAGACATTCCCACGGCCAGGCACTTCTTGAAGCGACACTGCTGGCAGCGATTCCTGTTCATCCTCATTATGGAGCAGCTCTCATTCTTCAGGCACTTCTTATACTGGATGTTCTGTTGGATACTTCTCCTAAAGAAACCCTTAAAGAGTGCAGACGATGCAAACCATCAAGAGTGGTACATCAGCCCAATGCAATGACAAGCTCTCTCCTGAATGATCACCTACTCTCCGCCAGGCCCAAACAAGGGCTGCACTTTAATTCCCTCTTTAATGTTTGGAATGGACCAAAAGCAGTTAGACAATAAAAGAGGCAACTCAGTTACAATAACATTCTTCAAAATCCCATGGGGCATATCTGTCCCTTACTTTCAGCCAAACTTAGGACTGTTTTCAGTTGAAAAGTCACCTAAATTTAGGAGCTTTAAGTTATGCTCCTACATTTAGGCCTGCTGTTGGTTTGCCTCGATTTCTGAGCCTACTTCAGATGCTTAGTGCTGAAAAATAAATAAAATCAGTATTATGTTCTCAACTTTATCCCACCCACTTTTCATGAGGCCAAATTTAAGAGTTTAGTGAAACTTAGTACCACGGAGTTAAGCATGTGGAGGGAAATTCTATAGAGAGGCATCTACATTTAGGCCCTTCTTTGAGCCTATTCTTAAAAGAAAAGTAAGCACCCACTTTTATTTATAGAATACAACCTAGCATGCCAAGAATGCGCCCGTATTCACAGTGCGATCACATATACCAGCATTAGAGCCGGTGTAAATATTGTGCCTATATTGCTAGAGAATGCATCAAGATTACAAGATTCCATAATTTATGCACGTAAATGTGCACAGTGCCCAAGTGTCATCTGCAAACCACACTCCAATGCATTTAGGCACCATTTTACAGAATAGTGCATGGCCGGAATACTGGCATTTACATATGCTTGTGTGCACGTACGTGTGCAAGTCTGGTATTCCATTTATTTATGCATGTTCTTCGCACTAAAACCTTGGCACCCTCCTTACAGAAGTACACCCTTAATGCTAGTAAATTTTCAAAGAGGCAAATTAAAGAGCCTATTTCTCAAAATTAATGAGAATATGAGAAAAAGGTGCAGTGCTCAGATCTATGTCTTCACTGAAGGAAAAACAGAAGCACTGCGAGTCAGGGAAACAGAGCGGTATCCATAACATGCAGGATACATCTTGTCAATCTCACATGATGACTGCAGACATTTTACACACACCAACAAAGGACAATGATAAATCTGATTTGTGCCCTATTAGAATTTTCCAAATTCCAAAAAACGAGCAGCTTCTCTTTCCAGTGTCAAAATCTAAAAAAAGTTTGACCAATTTTTCTCCAGTAACATTTTAGTTCCATTTTGCCACTGCAGAGATACTCTGGACCCCATGATATTGACTACTGCATAATTCTATTTTAATTATACCAAAGATAAACTCCCCATTCTACTGCTGTTTCTCACTGTGTGACACTGAGGTGGGAGGATATCAATGTGGAATACTGTGGTCGGGTTATTTTAGCACAGGGTCCCATTTTATGCAGCGAGACCCTGTGCTAACAGGAGCCCATGTTGATAACTTCTCCCAAATGACAAATCAAAGACACTATGCTTTGGTAGAGCATTTAAGCACACTCATTTTCCTACCATCCCCCAAGCAACTGAAAGACTACCTTCAATTAGAATACAGTCCTGCACAGAACGTGACTGAAACAGCCAAAGCAGACGAGAGGGATCACTTCCAAACATGCCACTGTTCAAAGCTCACCTTGCAGCCTTCACAGGCATGGACTCCATAATGGAACCCCGAGGCCACATCTCCACAGACTTTACACAGGAGCATCATGCCACTGAACTCTAGAAAATGAACGAGACCATTCAGCATTAGATGCTAGCAGGCACAGCTTTAAGAAAAAATGACCTACTTTTTAAAATGTATCTTCCAAACTGCAACACACTTGTTTTAAACTACACTGGAAATTTAACACTAAGAATCAGTTAAACTTTGAAGGAATTTGCTCTGGGAATTATAGAGTCAATATTTAGCATTAATTCCTGAAGTACAAATGTTGGAACCTGCACAAAGTACCTTGCGCAGGTATTTGAGGCATGCTCAGTTGCAAACATTTGTGGCTCAAAGCAATGTACAGGACAGGCAGTGCTCAGCAGGTACTAGAACTAATGGCACTGAAATGCTGTTTTCCACCCGTACTGTTATTAAAACACAAGAACCCTATTTTACGTAGGGGGATCAAAACTGAGACATGCTCAGATCCTGTAGTATTTGAGAAGAAGTTCTAACATAAAACCCTTTCTAAAATACATGCAGAAGTACTTGTGTATTTGCCAACACATGCAAAGCGGCCATTTTACAGATACACACACTGAAAAAACTGAATGACATGGACCCAGCAACTTCCATGTGGAAGTGGCGGCACCTATGTGTAGCTGCTCTATTTTACAAACCTACTTGCCAATTATTTAGTAAAGCACCAATTTTAACATGATTTCATTTTAGTGGTGGACAAAAACTACATAGGATTAAGTAGAATGACCCCCTTAATCTATAAAGCACAGGCCAAACAAGTGCTTTTTTCACAAACTTTTATAAATGCCATTGAGCAGATGTGAAAACTAGTTTTCTCCATACATGGGAACTCCCCTTTGTGAAACAGAGACCACCACATGGTAAAATTATGTATAATCATACCTGATAATTTTCTTTCCATTAATCATAGCTGATCAATCCATAGACTGGTGGGTTGTGTCCATCTACCAGCAGGTGGAGATAGAGAGCAAACTTTTGCCTCCCTATATGTGGTCATGTGCTGCCGGAAACTCCTCAGTATGTCGATATCAAAGCTCCATCCGCAGGACTCAGCACTTAGAGAATTACACCCACGAAGGGACACTCTGCCCAGCTCACCACCGCCGAAACGGGGGAGGGGAATTAACCCAGCTCATCCCCACACAAGTGGGGGAGGGGAATGCGTCCAGCTCATCCCCGCGGAGCGGGGGAGGGACACCACACCCGCCGATGCGGGGGGATCTGGCTTATCCTGCAACCGCAACCGCGGGAGGAGCTGACTGACCCTAACACCGCCGAAGCGGGAGGGGTACAAAGCTGCCCTACAGCCGCACGAAGCGGGAGGGAGCGCCGGCAGAATTTATGTCTCAATCCAGCCCCGTAAAACGGAGGGGAGAGGAATGCAGCAGCTCACTGTAACACAAACTCGTCTCAACTCTTGAAGAATCCAAGTGAAAGAAGAACTTGAACACGAAGTCCTCCTGAAGTAACTGAAGGCTAAACTTGAACCTAAAATTCAACCAGAATATAACAGTACAGATATCTGGGAGGGGCTATGGATTGATCAGCTATGATTAATGGAAAGAAAATTATCAGGTATGATTATACATAATTTTACCTTCCATATCATCAAGCTGATCAATCCATAGACTGGTGGGATGTACCGAAGCAGTACTCACCCAGGGCGGGACATAGAAATCCCTGACCTCAACACTGAAGCTCCAAACCGGGCCTCCGCCCGTGCAGCCACAGTCAAACGGTAATGCTTGGAGAATGTATGAGCCGAAGCCCACGTTGCCGCCTTGCATATCTCTTCCAAGGAGACGGATCCGGCCTCTGCCATCGAGGCCGCCTGAGCTCTCGTGGAGTGAGCCTTCAGCTGGATAGGCGGCACCTTCCCCGCGGCCACATAAGCCGCTGCAATGGCTTCCTTGACCCATCTTGCCACTGTAGGCTTAGCAGCCTGCAGACCCTTACGAGGACCTGCAAACAGGACAAACAGATGATCCGATTTCCGGAAATCATTGGTCACTTCCAAGTATCTGATGATGACTCGTCTCACATCCAGATATTCAAGAGCGGGGTACTCCTCTGGGTAGTCCTCCCTACGAAAGGAAGGGAGACAGAGCTGCTGATTCACATGGAAGCGAGAACCAATCTTGGGCAGGAAGGCAGGCACTGTGCGAATAGTCACTCCTGCCTCAGTGAACTGCAGAAAAGGCTCTCGACATGAGAGCGCCTGGAGCTCGGAAACTCTTCTGGCTGAAGTGATAGCCACCAAAAAGACTGCTTTCAACGTCAGGTCTTTCAGAGATGCCCTCGACAAGGGTTCCAAAGGCGGCTTCTGCAATGCTCTTAGCACCAGGTTGAGATTCCACGCAGGCACCACTGAGTGCAGAGGAGGGCGCAGGTGATTAACTCCCTTGAGAAAGCGCACCACATCTGGCTGCGAAGCCAGGGAAGCACCCTTCAGGCGGCCCCTGAAGCAAGCCAGAGCCGCTACCTGGACTTTAAGGGAACTGAGCGACAGGCCTTTCTCCAGACCTTCTTGCAGGAACGCCAACACTGAAGAAATTGGAGCAGTGAAGGGAGAAAGTGAGCCTGCTTCACACCATGCTGCAAAGATACGCCAAACCCTGGCGTAAGCAGTAGAAGTACAGCGCTTCCTCGCTCTCAGCATAGTGGCGATGACCTTGTCTGAGAAGCCCTTCTTCCTCAGACGCTGCCGCTCAATAGCCAGGCCGTAAGACCAAAGGGAGAGGGATACTCCATCACCACGGGACCCTGATGTAACAGGCCCTGCTCCACTGACAGCCGCAGAGGATCGTCGACTGAGAGCCTGAACAAGTCCGCATACCAGGGACGTCTGGGCCAATCCGGACCCACCAGGATTACCCTGCCGGGATGCTTTGCCACCCGGTCTAGCACCCTGCCCAACATGGGCCAGGGCGGGAACACATAGAGGAGCTCTTGTGTCGGCCACTGTTGGAGAAGAGCATCTACTCCCAGGGATCGAGGGTCCCGTCCTCTGCTGAAAAAGCGCGGCACTTGGCCATTGGCCGATGACGCCATCAGATCTAGGCTCGGCTGGCCCCAGCGCTTCGTGATGTCCAAGAACGCCTGAGCAGATAGTTGCCACTCTCCGGGCTCCAAGGTATGGCGACTGAGAAAGTCCGCCTTGACATTCATGACTCCGGCAATGTGGGCCGCTGAAAGCTGCTCCAGGTTCGCTTCCGCCCACTGGCAAAGACTCATAGCCTCCTGGCTAGAGGGGCGCTCTTGGTACCTCCCTGGCGGTTGATATAGGCCACAGCCGTGGCATTGTCCGACAGGACCCGTACAGGCTTCAACACCAGTACCGGGATGAACTCCAATAACACCAACCGAATGGCTCTGAGTTCCAGGAGGTTGATAGACCACTTGCCTCTGCAGGAGACTAGAGCCCCTGCGCTGTCCTTCCCAAGCAGTGGGCTCCCCAGCCCATCAAAGAGGCGTCTGTCGTGACGACAATCCACTCCGGGGTCACCAGAGGCAATCCTGCAGACAACTTGTCTGTCTGCGTCCACCAGCTCAGCGCCTTGCGCACTGCTGGGTCCACGGGAAGGCGCACAGCATAATCCTCCGACATCGGAGTCCAGCGCAGCAGCAGAGATAGCTGTAGTGGTCTCATATGAGCCCTGGCCCAGGGCCCTACTTCCATCGTGGCCGTCATAGAGCCCAACAGCTGCACGTAGTCCCAAGCCCGAATAGGAGAGGCTACTAGGAACTAGTCCACCTGAGCCTGAAGCTTGACAATCCGATTGTCTGGCAGGAACACTCTGCCCACTTGGGTGTCGAATCGAACTCCCAGATACACCAGGGACTGAGTCGGGCGCAGCTGGCTCTTCTTCCAGTTGATGATCCATCCCAGGGAGCTCAAAAGAGCAACTACCCGGTCCATAGCTTTGCCGCACTCTGCATAAGAGGGGGCTCGGATCAACCAGTCGTCCAGATAAGGATGGACTTGTACTCCTTCCTTTAGCAGGAAGGCCGCTATGACCCCCATTACTTTGGAAAAGGTCCGCGGAGCAGTAGCCAACCCGAAAGGGAGGGCTCTGAACTGGAAGTGTCGTCTCTGGACTGTAAAACGCAGAAAGCGTTGGAGAGGAGGCCAGATGGGAATATGCAGGTACGCTTCCTTGATGCCCAAGGAAGCCAAGAACTCTCCTGCCTTCACTGCCGCTATAACAGAGCGGAGAGTCTCCATGCGAAAGTGCCTCACTTTCCAGGCCCGATTGACCCCTTTGAGGTCGAGGATAGGCCGGACAGAACCTCCTTTCTTTGGAACCACAAAGTAAATGGAGTAACGTCCCTTGCCAATCTGATTTTTTGGCACTGGAACGACCGCACCCAGGCGGATCAGGTTGTCCAAGGTCTGCTGCACTACCATAGCTTGACCGGAGACTTGCAGGGAGAGAATACAAACCCGTCTCTTAAGGGTTGGCAGAACTCTAGCTTGTAGCCGTCTCTGATGACTTCCAGCACCCACGCGTCTGAAGTTATAGTGGTCCACTCGCCCAGAAACGAGGACAGCCGTCCTCCAATCTGCACTGGGGCGTGGACCAAGGCCCCGTCATTGGGTACGAGACCCTGGGGGAGGACCGGAGGGAGCACCTCCGGGACGGCGGTCTCTGCGAAAGGAATGCTGCTTGGGGGAGAAATTCCTCTTGAAGGAAGAGGGGGCAGAGGAACCCGACTTGCCCGGGCGGTACCGATGGGCTTCCTGCAACCGTCCTCTGGAGGTATCGGGACGAGTACTAACCCGAGCCCTGACCTCTGGTAATTTCTTGCCCTTAGCCGTGCCGAGATCGGTCACGATTTTGTCCAGCTCGACCCCAAAGAGCAGCTTGCCTTTAAAAGGCAATCTAGCCAGGCGGGATTTAGAGGCGTGGTCAGCAGACCAATGTTTCAGCCAAAGCCACCGCCGCGCAGAGACTGTCTGAGCCATGCCTTTAGCTGAGGCTCTCCAGACATCATACAGCAAGTCTGCCAAATAGGCTAAGCCCGATTCCAGGGCCGGCCAATCAGCCCTCAAGGAATGATCCGAGGGGGAAGCCCGCTGCACCATAGTCTGGCACGCCCTGGCCACATAGGAGCCGCAAACTGAGGCCTGCAAACTTAAAGCAGCTGCCTCAAAGGACGACCTTAAGGCCGCCTCCAATCTTCTGTCTTGGGCGTCCTTTAGGGCCGTGCCACCTTCCACCGGCAACGCCGTTTTCTTAGTCACCGCAGTGATTAAAGAATCCACGGTAGGCCACAGATAGGCCTCACGTTCACTCACAGCCAAAGGATAGAGGCGGGACATAGCCCTAGCCACTTTAAGGCTCGTTTCCGGGACATCCCATTGAGCCGCAATTAAGGTGTGCATGGCATCATGCACGTGGAAGGTTCTAGGCGGGCGCTTCGTCCCCAGCATAATGGCAGAGCCAACAGGGGCTGAGGGAGAGACGTCCTCCGGAGAGGAAATCTTCAAAGTGTCCATGGCCTGTAACAACAGGTTGGGCAAATCCTCTGGGCTAAAAAGCCGCGCTGCAGAGGGGTCATCCGCTCCATCCGAGCGGGGATCTATCTCCTCCAAGGAATCCGCAAAGGATCGTTGGGAGACCTCAGACACGCTGCCCTCATCTACATCGGAGGAGACAAAAGTCCTCCAAGGCCTGGAAATCAACCCGAGGGCGTTTACCTCTGGGAACCTCAACCTCTTTATCAGAAGAGGGAGCAGGGGCAGCGTTTTGTATGAGGAAAGCCTGATGCAGCAGCAAAACAAACTCGGGGGAGAAACCCCCCAGACTGTGCACTTCCGCAGCCTGGGCAACAGCCCTAGACGCACTCTCAACCGGCGCTCGCAATAGCGGGGGAGAGACATGCTGCGCATCCAAAATGGCGTCCGGCGTGAAACTCCGTGAAGGAGCCGCGCGGGAAGAACGGCGCTTTTGTGCCGTCGCCCAAATTAAGGGCGTTCATGGCATTAATGTCTCCAACCTCAAGGGCGGCCCCGAAGAAGCCGTCCGAGCCGCGTGGCCGGCCAAGATGGCGGAGGCGAGGAGCGGGGGATGGGCGTTTATGGCGGGAAAAAACCGCCACGCCGGAGGAACGACCGGGACATTCATCGGTCACTAAACTATCACCCATCAAGGGCGAATCAGGTTGTAAAACCCCCGCATCCCCTCTAGAAGCGCTCCAGCGATCCGGGGCGCGACCCTTTGCGCCCTCGCCCTCCGACGCCATTGCCACGAGGAGAAGAATCGGGGAACCCCCTGCCCGCTATAAAAAGGTAAAATTACCTGCTTGCCGCTCCGAGCTGTAACGAACTGGTGTCCCAGTGAGTAGCTGCAATGAACGTTTAAAGAAACGTCGAATTAAACGCCTTTAAAGACGTTTAAAATTTTTTTTTTTTTTTTAAACGGAGCCAGCGGGAGGGGGGAGAAAAGGAGGGACCTGGCACCACCAGGTTTGCACTTGCTCAAAAGAGCCCTCAACCCCAGGCCTCAACAAACCTAAGGATTAGGCTTGGAGGCCTAGCCAGAGCTGCTGCTGTGTGTGACCACCACCTGCTGAGATAGAGAACATACTGAGGAGTTTCCGGCAGCACATGACCACATATAGGGAGGCAAAAGTTTGCTCTCTATCTCCACCTGCTGGTAGATGGACACAACCCACCAGTCTATGGATTGATCAGCTTGATGATATGGAAGGGTATTTTAGTCCTGCCTCAGCCATGCCCCCCTGAATGCTCTACATAAGAGTAGGTTTCCATGTGTAAATAGATTTCTGAAATTGCTTTTTTACAAGTGTATGCAATATACACATGTAAATGCCAGCATTTCCACGTGGGAATGGTGAATAGAGCTTCTAAAATACCCCCCTTTATATATTTATCAAGACAGAACAAAATATTATTCCTACAGAAAACTGGGAGCTTTGCTGATGGAAATACCTTTCACCTTGCCAGCAAACAAAAAAAAAAAAGTTGAAGTACATGAACCTTCAAGACCAGACTAGAGAGCTGCATGGAGATAGGGTTAGCAGGAATCCCCCAGGACCCCCAAGGGAATTCCCTCCAGGTCTGCGGGAATGGACGCGGTTCTTGCCAGAATCCCACGGGTGTAAACCAGGCCAACCTATTTTTAATCCTTTCAGGATCCAGGACTCTTTGTACCATGGCCATCTCCTCTGATCAGCACAGCCACACACGCACAGGCCAGCCCCATCAGGTCGCCTGATCTACAGGAGCATGCGTGTAATGGCTGGCGACTGGCAGGAACCTCCCAGTTCCATTTCCTGACCCAGCACAATCTTCCTTTTCCTCTTCCATGTGCACAAGAAGTGCTAGAGCTGCACGGCACAGTAAAGGAAAGCTGCAAGGAGATCAGCAAGGAGGAGGTGCCCAGCAGAGAGCTGCATGAGACCAAGATCCAACTTAAAGTAGTTTCATAGCCCTAATTGCAACTAAACATACACTCAAAAGTGGGGTTGAGTCCTGCAACTGTTTAGATGATCATTTTCCAGAATATTCTGGTATATATTTTTTTACATTCTGGAATTAAGCTAGGCAGTAATTTGAGTTGTCTTAAAATAAGGGAACTTGATAAAACTCCCTAGTCAATTATCTATTGCGGATAAGAGAAAATGTATCTTCTTGGATCGTTACTCATTATCAATATTCTACTAAAGTTAAATACTTGATTTAATATCGGATCCAAAGGAAAAAAGAGGATACTGATTATTAAATAGAATTCCTTAACAAAAAAAAATCCTTCCAGCGACATGTCTGGACTGGCTGGCATCCACCAGACCTACTGCCTCAATCTGCACAGAAATACACTGCCTGCTTCTTGCCACAGTTCACACAACTAGTATTTTTGTTCTACTCCTGGCTATATATATATATTTTTTTTTTTTAAAGAGAGAGAGAGAGAGGCTAGAAATTTTGGGGTCGCTTCACATAAGGGTTTATAGGCGCTTGAAAAGTCTGTCTGTTGCATACATAATTGCACAATTTAATATGTCGGGAGTGAAAGGCATGTGCTTATTAATGTCAAAATAGTAGCAACAGCTGCAAGGACAGACTTTTAGGCGTTGAGCGAGGCCATCAAACCTAAGCAATCTGCGCCAGTATAATTATTAGCCTTCACCCCTCCTCCCCCCACCCAGTAATTCTATCTGGGAATTCCCACTCAAATCATTTTGATACAAGAGGTGTTAGGGAGACAATAGGTTTTCTAATGCCTTTCCAAGTTAAGAATTATTGGGTGAAGTTAACAGGCATTTAACTCTTCTGTAAACAGCCAAGGCTGTAGATAAACCAGCAAGTCTTTTAGCTGAGTAAAAGCAGTCAAAAAGTGAACACACCTGTTAAAGCAATAGATACTTTTTTTTTTTTGAATGGTATGGGTAAGGATGGAGGAGATTACTTACAGAGATGGGCAGGGACGGAGATGGAGGACATTCCAGCGGGGACAGGTGAAAGTTTTCTGTCCCCATGCAACTCTCTACTACAGACATGTTTATTCCTCATGCACTGATATGGCACCAGAAATACAGGCAAGGGCTCAGCCAACCTTACAATATAACTGGGTGAATACCAATGATGCTTGAGAATGGACTCACTTGTTGCAGGCCCGCCATGTCCCCTGGCCAATGTAGTAACACTGGACTTCCCTGTGGGAACAGAGGAATCCAGCTGATGCCGAGCCCCTGTGGAGAGGCTGCTCTCACCAGCCGAATCACTATTCTGGCTGCTGCAGCTACTTGGAGAGGATGGTAGTGGTGAGGAAGAAGAGTGGAAGCTGCCATTGGAGCTCTCGCTGTGGCACGAGGCAGGGCTGGACACAGAGCTTGATGAGCTGATATAGGCTATCACACCACCTGCAGGTAAAAATATAAAGGCACCATGTTAATGATCAACAAAGTAACATGCCACTGGTCTAGCCACAAACCTTTAAGGTCCCATTCAGAACTAACAGGTTACTCAGCTCCAGGAAGGAGATTTTAGACTAGACTAGTCCTGGATTTCTGATACTCTCATCCTGATGCACTGTGGAACCATCAGCACAGATTTCTCAATGGGTAGAATCGGAACTACAAATATCACAGCACAAAATTGCCCCAGGTACAAATAAGTACCTGTATATAATGTGTAAGCCGCATTGAACCTGCTATGAGTGGGAAAGCGTGGGGTACAAATGTAAGAAAAAAACAACAACAACAAAAAAAAAAGAATGGCCAAAAAGTCTCCCACCTAGAAATGGCTAACTTGTTAGCTTTGTCTATTTCAAATGGAAATCCTGAAAGCTTAGGCCTGCTCCTGACTACTGTTCCAAAACAGATCTACTCTCTAAGCCAGTAGTTCTCAAACCTGTCCTGGGGGATAACACAAGAATAGCCATACTGGGTCAGACCAATGGACAATCAAGCCCAGTATCCTGCTTCCAACAGTGGCAAACCCAGGTCTCAAGTACCTGGCAGAAACCCACCAGTTAGGTTTTCAAAATACCCCTAATAAATCTGCATGAGAGAGATTTAATGGGTTAATAGCTTAAAAGATTTTGATACACATTCTATTTCACTAAAGTCAGAATGGTTTACAATAAAATAAAGTGTAGTAAAAGTACGCCATATAAGACAGAAAAGATTAACTCAGAGAAACACCACTTTGTATCTACAGAAAGGCGGTGTGGAATAAAGAAACATCCATTCCCATCCCCAGGTTATCCTCATGAATTGCTTTCATTGTAGTTGACTGTCCCAAAAGCTTTCGTAAAAAAAAAAAGTAGTTTTCCATTTTACTTTAAAATTGTTTAAGCGTATAGTCACTGGGAGCCAATTCCATAATGCTGGAGCAAACGAAAAAAAGCATGGTCTTGCTTGGAGGTCAGCAAGCGTTAGATGAAGCATGGAGTATTAACAGACCTTAAAACTCTACCAGAGGTACAAGGACAAATAAGAGGGGCCAAATAAGGCAGAGTCCCATCATGGATCACCTTATACATGAGAGCCAAAGTTTTATACAAAGGCTATAATCTGTTTAGGAAAGACAAGGTAGGAAGAAAGAGAGGAAGGGAGGGGGGAGTAGCATTATATGTTAAAGATAATATTAAAAGAAAAAGTGCTAGAAGCCTTCAAAATAGGGTCACAGATCCTTTAATCATACGTATTTGTAAAACAATCCTCAGATAGACCCGACATGGGCCTTGTTTCGGCGCTCAGCGCCTGCGTCAGAGGTCTATATCATCCAGAGAGTGTGGGTAGCACAAGAAATATTTGGACAAAGATTGTGGGTAACAAAACACACCATCTGAACAAGCCCAGCGTCTTTATAACTAGCAAAGTAACCAAACCTGCTTCAACTGAGAAATATTAAAAACAAAATAAGTTCTGATTGCACCAATAGGTAGATTTGGGAAAGGTATTGGTGCAATCAGAACCTATTTGATTCCAAGCCACAGTAGCATCACACCCTTTCTTCTTCTGACGTAGTCATTTCCTCCTGCTCCTTTGAGCTGAGATATGACTCCATGAGCCTTCATTTATAACTGCCCAGGGAGTTTTCCCTATTTTTCTCTCCTAACTCTACTGCAGTCACCATGTGATGATCTTCAGTTGAGAGATGCACACCAACAAGCTCATTTGCAAAGCACTCAGCCTCCCAAAGTTCCATAGAAACCTATGGAACTTAGCCTCCAAAAGTGCTTTGAAAATATGCCTCCAAGCCTTCTTCCTGACTCTGCAATCACAGATCTAAAATCTGGTCTCTAGGTGTCGAAGTATGATGACTAGTTTCCCTACTCTCCACCAGGGCTGTGAATGCAGCCTAAACCACATCCTTAGCCAAGCTGACCCAGGAAGCAGAAATCTGATCTGGGAATCAATCTAAATCCTTCTAATGGGCCATGGAGCCAACTCACTCTTGTTTTAAGCACATTTACACCCTTTGCTGTGGTACTGTTACACCATGTCCCCAATAGGATCATATAGCAGGGCTCCCTCCCTCCCATTATAAAGATTCTCATTTCAGCCACAATGCCAAGTAAAGAAGTATCATCAGCTCACAGCTCAGACCTTGAAACTTAGGACATCAGCAAAAGACAGGGAAGTATTAACCACATTGCATTGCTTCTCCTCCTACTCTTTCATTCACTTTGTGATGTACTACTTCCACTGAGTCACTTCACTCATAGTAATGCAAAGCCCTCATTAATGTTATGTCTACAGAGCGCTATTCACAACCTAACCTTCAATTCAGGTCACCTAGTTGGCAACCTCACTTGGTACTGGCTGCTCTAGTTCAGTGACCTCCTAACACTGAATGCTACGGTGACCATCAAACAGGGATGAGATGTGTAAGTCAGCACTTAATGCATCAAACTTATGTTTCATAGAATTAAACCTGAGAAAACTATTAAGCCAGTAAAGCATGAAAAGGGAATATTACAGTTTAGTGAATTTTAAGGGATTTAAAGAAGAGAAAAAATATTGTCAACTTATGCAGCAAATGTGCTGCAATTCCTGACCTTAACAGCTGAAACAGAATGTAAGTGAAAACTCATTTTATAGAAAAGGTACCCAACATTAGCAGAGTATATAACTGCCCACCCTCTTCCAGAAGGGGCATCAAATTTTACAAGAATTACATTTAATACTCATTTGCGCAGACCCGACACAGATACTGTACCTTTTTAAGTACTGTAACTGTAATTAATTTATACATCCTATATAATAGTAAGCTTCCATCTGCTGCCCTCTCATATAAGGAATGTGATGTCAAAGTCTCTAGTCCAACTGCTAAAAAAAAAAAGCTCATGCTGGAAGGAACTAAACGGAAAGGCTGCCGAGAGGAGTACTGAGAATTTATTTAGTTTGATGGGAGGTGGGGATAGTGCTGGGCAGACTTATACGGTCTGTGCCCTGAAAAAGACAGGTACAAATCAAGGTAAGGTATACACAAAAAATGACACGTGAGTTTATCTTGTTGGGCAGACTGGGTGGACCGTGCAGGTCTTTTTCTGCCGTCATCTACTATGTTACTATGATGTGCTTTAGAAAAATTCCACAACGGCATAAATTTGAAATTTACACTCTTCCCAATCACTCCTCCAATCCCACGCCCAATGCAGAATACACTTCTAGTCACTGCGTTTTTTCCAGCGAAAAAGGTGCCAGTACTCAAATGCCAGGCCACCCTTCAGGGATTGGATGATCAATGAGGGACCCACAATAGCCAGGACCCTGCAACCAGTCACAGAATCTATGACAAGGCAGAATTTGGTGTGTAGAGCCTTAGCTGTTTCATTAAAACCTGGGGTCCATGGGTCAATTTTAGCAGACAATGGAAAAGGTACCGGTATTCAATACCCCCCAAGTACCCCCTCAAAAAAGCCCTGCTTCTAGTTAAAAAAAATAAATAAGTAATGAGGAACACCTTTTATTCCAACCACCCATCCGTTATTAAAGACAAGGCGACTGCAACGTCTTTACTGACTTTTACCACTCAGCTCACACACTCTCCCCTGGTTTGGAAGGGAGACAATTTCTACTCCTCCTTCCCCAGATTCATGTTTCCAGCTTTGACAGCAAGATTTAAAACATCACATTTCACAGTGAAAACCACACACACAAGGAACACCACCGCACACGGAAAAGAAGGTGTAAAACAGCCACTGGTAAAAGCACTGCAACAAGCGCCTCACGTGGACACCCGAGCGCGCTCCACACAGCAGGTCACAGCGATCCCCGCCCCAGCCTTTCCCGTCAGCTTGCGAAACTAGGTCAGCAAAACAGGGACACAACTGAGACTCACGTGGAGCGACGGCAAACCCGCGCCCCAGCCCCACCTTGTGTAACCCTGACGTCACGGCCCGCGCAGCCAATCCGCGGAGACGCACGGGCCAACGTAAACAGTGGCCGCACATGGCTCAGGGTGCTGAGCCATGTGAGCTAGGGACGCTTGGCTTATACAGCATAGACGCTACCCCCCCCCCCCACACCCCCCAAGCGTATAACGCACGGAGAGTATCTGCTTCGATCGTCCCTTCCACCAGTTCCCACTGCACTACTGCACCCCCAGACCGGCCAGAGCCAGGCACTGGTTTCCGCTGCAATTAATGCTCACCTCCGGTGCTTTCCATGGCTGTGGATGATGGAGATGCGCCCTTTCCTCTTCCTCTCTCCACCGAGGACCCTCAGCTGCTCCGGCCAGCCCCAGCCACTGGATCCATCCCCCAGTCGCCCGATAGTAGTAGCTACCGCCGCAGCCTACCAACAGCAGCCAAGTGTGCGAGCCGAAGCCGGGCGGTCGAGCTGCTGTGGCCCCTCCTTTTCCTTTCCCCTCCCCCGCCGGGGGCGGAGAACTGGAGTCGCTGGCAGCATTGTATGGTGTGTGGGGAGCTGAGAGCTTACATATAGTCCGGTGATGATGACCCTAAAGCTGCAGAGCTTTTATGTGAGGGAACAGACAGGAGTTTGTTTTCCTCTCACTTTATTCCAGTACAGGCACAACAACCCAAAGCTCTACCTTTACTTCTTCCCCGCCTTATCATTGCAGGAGGGTCCAATATTGTAGTGCCGACTTTAGGAGGAACTCTTTCCTTTGGGATAAAAGAGCTACACACTGCTGCCTTCTCTGCCAAGCCTCCTAATCATTAGAACTTCAGGCATGATGACGGTTAATATAAGTGCAAAAGCTGCAGTTAACAATAACAGCTCTAGCCCTTGCACTTATAGAAGCTCTTGCTAAGATTAGCCAGGTTTTTTGCCCTAAAAAGAGAGTCTTTTTATGGCCAAATTGTTCTCTGTCTTTCAATTTAGCCACAGGTCTGGAATTAAGCCTAGCCAACTGCCTAAGGCACTGTGCACATTTTAAAGTTGCTAAAGAAGAGCCCACACCTGGTTTGGGATACTTCAAAGAGGAAATGAGTATGTAAATGGCAGTTTGACCTCTGATCTACAGAATCTGGCCCCTCACCTTTCCAGTCCATCCTATGGGTGCCAATATCTTAAATTAACTAAATTAGGGAATTAATCTATATTACTATTCTTCAAATCTAAACATACAACTAATAAGAATAGATTATAATAGCAACGTAATTTCCGTGAGTCACATAAGAGCCTACTTAGGAAAACACTGCAATGGGTACTAGAATATCAATAACCCCTATTGGAAAACTAAAGAAACCAGATTAGTACAGATCCGTCCTGCACAGTTAATGATAAACAGAAAACCATGTCTGTTTCATATACACAGAACACTGATAGACCCTCACACAGTATAAAATAACCACAAAGTAAAAACAAAAATACGCAGATAAATATTAACTGAACCCCCAAGAAGCCACAGTGCAACTCCAGAGAAAGAGAAAAAGTGATGCATATCCCCCTGTACTGTGCAAATATAAAGATAGCAGATGGAAACAAACTCAAAGAAAATACAAATATACAATAAGACAAACCAAAAGATCATACTACAAAATCAAGATAGGGCCAGATTACAAAGACATTAAGAAACTATATCAACTCGTGAACAAACTACTAGACACCACCATGGTCACCACGACCAATTCAGACACCCTATCTGCAGACAAACTTGCTAAATACTTCAAGGAAAAAATTGAAAACCTATGCAACACCTTACCTCAGAACAACATCGACATCGATAAATTCTTTGAATGTCTGGACCCAATATCCAGCAGACCGAATCTGGACAAACTTCGATCTCAATGCTAAAACAGTCACCCAAGCGATCAACAAAGGTGCCAAGACTCACTATAATTGGACACCTGCTCCAGCTACTTAATAAAATCTGCTCCTCTACGTTTCATAGCAGACCTCACATCTCACCTAAACTACATGCTACAACATGGACACTTCCCTAAGAAAAACTGTAACATCCTACTCACCCCAATTCCAAAAGATACAAAGAAAAAAATGAATGAAATCACCAACTACCGCCCAGTAGCATCTATCCCACTGGTAGTCAAACTGATGGAAAGCATGGTAACCAAACAGCTCACCGACTACATAAATAGACCATGTTTGTAAGGGATGTATAACAGAAATCAACAATGAAATCAAACTCAGCTTGAACATCATGAACTCATGGGCGAATGTATTTCAACTAAACCTCAACGCAGAAAAAAAAACACACTGTCTCTTCCTTTCATCTCAATACAACACGAATAAACCCACTAACATAAGCACCCCAGACTACACCCTTCCTATTTCAGACACAATAGACCGAAACCTCACGCTAGAAAATCAAACGAAATCTGTGACAAATAAATTGTTCCATTCAATGTGGAAACTCAAATGTATGAAACCTTTCTTCCCAAGGGAAATATTTCACAACTTGGTACAATCTATGGTACTGAGCCACCTAGACCACTGTAATGGAATCTATGCGGGATGCAAAGAAATAATCATAAAGAAACTCCAAACTGCTCAAAACACCGCAGCCAGGCTTATATTTGGTAAAACGAGATTCGAAAGCGCCAAACCCCTAAGAGAAAAACTGCATTGGCTTCCAATCAAAGAACGGATTGCGTTCAAAATCTGCACTCTGGTTCATAAAATCATCTACAGCGAAGCCCCAGGATACATGTTAACCTCATAGACCTACCAACTAGAACACAACAAGATCAACACGCTCATACCTAAACCTTCACTACCCAAGCTGCAAAGGACTCAAATACAAATCAACCTATGCATCCAGTTTCTCCTATATAAGCATGCAATGACCTACCAAACTTCCGGAAATCACTAAAGACTATCTTCAAAAAGGCATACCCTAACGATCCAACTTAAATACCTGAATCCTGCAACACAACGATACTAATACTTGAACTGGACATAACTTAAAGATTCCTCCTTTCTATTCCCTTATGTGTCTGTCACACATGCACCTTATTGTACCATAATATCACTCTGTATTTGTCATACCGGAAGGCGATCGCCTCACGGTACTATGTAAGCCACATTGAGCCTGCAAATAGGTGGTAAAATGTGGGATACAAATGCAACAAATACATTTCAAATGACATATTCCAATCACTACACTATAAGTTAACATACAAATAAAACAAAAAAAAGAAAATCTGATGATGCCATTTTATTGGACAAAATACATTTTTCAATTAGTTTTCAGAGGTCAAAACCTCTTTCCTCAGGTCTGGACAGTATACTGCTGATATAGTATTCTGTTATGACATGAAAAAGGGGGGTTTGGTTTCCAACCATTAGTCAAAAATATATTAAAATTAGTCCAATAAAGATATCACCTTATTTCAATTTTCTATATTTATTAACACAGCTACCACACTACTGCTTGATATTTTCTGAAGATTTTATTTCCTCTGTTTGGCTGTTCCAGCCCTTATAATGGGGGAATACTGGGCAAAAACATGACAAAGGGGGCCTTTTACTAAAGCTTAGTGCGCTCTAAATGAGTTTCTTAGCATTTAGAGCTTGCTAAGCTTTAGTAAAAGGGCCCCAAAGTGTACAGAACTTTCAATCTTTTTTTTATTTCGCTCAAAATTCCCTCAGGAGTAATATATATTCAATAGAGTGTCCTTTGCAGGCAGGTGGTGACATTAATGGAGTGTGGGTGTAGAGAACACTTATGCATATAACTCAGTGATTCCCAAACCTGTCCTGGGGAACCCCAGGTTTTCAGGATATCCACAATGAATATGCATGAGATTGATTTGCATACACTGCCTCCTTGGTATGAAAATCTACCTCATGCATATTAATTGTGGATATCCTGAAAACCTGACGCTGGGGTTCCCCCAAGACAGGTTTGGGAACCTCTGAGATACCTTATAGAATATTGTAAGTTACACACATATCTCTACAATCTATGTGCAAGCATTCACACTAGTAATATGCTTATGCTTTGTAGAACTTCCCTCCACATGATGTGTGCAAGTTCCACAAGGAATGGTAGTGGGATTTGAACCTTGACTTCACTAATTCTTAGCCCACTGCTCTAACTCAGGGGCTCTCAACCCAGTCCTCGGGACATGCCAAGCCAGTCAGGTTCTCAGGATACCCAGAATGAATATGCATGAGATAGTTCGACATACAATGGAGGTAGTGCATGCAAATTTATCTCATGCATATTCATTGCGCATAGCTTGAAAACCAGACTGGCATGGTGCATCCTGAGGACTGGGTTGAGAACAGCTGTTTTAATATCTTGGCAGCTGAGCAAGTCTAGGCTTCACCTAGATAAGAAACTAGCAGCACATTGCTGACATTTTTTTTTACTGTACTTTTATTATATACTAGTAAAAAAGGCCAGTTTCTGGAGCAAATGAAACGGGCACTAGCAAGGTTTTCCTCACCCAACCCCCCCCCCCCCACCTCCTCGTCGTTGTGAAGCCACTGACGCCATTGCTCCGTACCTCATCAACGCACCTTCATCACCTTCTTTGTTCTGAAGCCACTGACGCCATTGCTCCGCCCTCGATGTGTGATGCCATTGCTTCCGCCCTCGACGTCATCACGTTTGACGCGAGGGCGGGGCCAGAGACGTAGTGATTTCGGTGACTTCACCACCACGAACCCTTCATGAAGGAAGTGACGTCAGTGGCTTGGCTTCAGTGACGTCAGTGTCTTCAGAACGTTGAGGGTGAGTTTTATTATATAGGATTTTTTTTATATAAAAGAAATAACAACAAAGGAAACAATATGATCAACCATACAACAGAAACATAGGTAGATACACATGGTTCCTTCAATGCACCTACCCACCCCCACAAATATACAAACAAACCCCCTCAATCTCTCCATCCCCCAACGCCCCTACAGAATCCAACACCCCCACACCCTCAAACAAAATATCTCTTATCCCACCCACCATATATATCAGTTCAGTTGGGAGCAGACCTCCATACTTAGAACCTCTTCCATCGTTTCTCAAAGAGATGGACTTTGTTATATTTAATGCAGTCAAAATCTGGATTTTTCTCCTGGCTCGGATTCCCGAGCGTTTTTCTTGTTGGGGAGCATTAGGTATACACTACTGTATCAATAACAGACAGTTGCAAACTGAAACCTCTTCCTTCCTCCAGTCTCATACGAGTAGCCATTTAAGACCACTGTTGCGCCTATAGCATATCCTTCAAAAGTGAGAGGTGAGCGACTCTTTATACTATTTTATGAGAGGTTTATGATGGAGTACCTTGAGCTGTTATGAGAGGTCGCGGCAGCCATTTTACAAAGGTGCCGCAAGGGGCAGGAGCGAGGGGGCTCTGCTTCTGCCCCCTACGACAAACCGCTGGACCACCACGGATTAAGGTAGGCCTGGGGGCCTACATGAACTACGGAGGGGGAAGGGGGGATGGATGGCATTTGTGGGGATGGGAGAGGATGCAACACATTGAGGGCCGGGGAGGGGGCTTTACTTACAAGAAAACAAAAAAAAGAAAACAACAAAGCTTATGCAGGTCCAGGCTTTTGAGTTGCCCTAATTTACCCACTTAAGCTTATGCAGGCATCAGCTGAATATCTCCGGCACCCACATACGCCTGGCTCCTCCCCAACATGGCCCTGGCCCACCCCTGAACCAGCCCACTTTATTTTGGGTCAGTCAGAGGCGATATCCAGCAGCACTGCCCGGTTTAATGCTGCTGAATATCAGCAATTGGGTGGGGACAGGTGATTAAGAGGGCTAGAGTCTCTCCAGCCCACTTCAATCATTCTGAATATTGACCTGCAAGAATATTATAATGCCTCTGTCTTGGTCCAAGGTGCAACCTCACCTTGAGTACTGCATTCAATTCTGGTCGCTGTATCTCAAAAAGATATAGCAGAATTAGAAAAGGTTCAAAAGTGACCAAATGATAAAGGGGATGGAACTCCTCCCGTATGACGGAAAGGCTAAAGAGGTTATGGCTTTTCAGCTTGGAAAACAGACATCTGAAGGGGGTTTATGACTGAGGTTTATAAAATCCTGAGTGGTGTACAATGGATAGAAGTGAATCGATTTTTCACTATTTCAAAAAGTACAAAGACCAGGGGACACTCAATTAAGTTACATGGAAATATTTTTTAAACTAATATTAGGAAATATTTTTTCACTCAAAGAATAGAGGTTCTTGAACTCACTACTGGATCCACCCCAGGATATTGAGGGAGCTCAGAGAGGTTTTGGCGGGTCCTCTTAAAGATTTGTTTAATATATCCTTGCAGACGGGAAAGGTTCCGAGGGATTGGAGAACGGCAGAGGTGGTCCCTCTTCACAAAAGTGGTGATAGGGAAGAAGCTGGAAACTACAGGCCGGTAAGCCTCAACTTCAGTTATTGGAAAAGTAATGGAAACGATGCTGAAGGAAAGGATAGTGAATTTCCTGGAAGTCAATAAGTTGCAAGATCCGAGACAACATGGTTTAACGAAAGAGAAATCGTGCCAAACGAATCTCATTGAGTTCTTTGATTGGGTGACAGAAGAATTGAATCAGGGACGAGCTATAGACGTAATCTACTTAGATTTCAGCAAAGCTTTTGACACGGTTCCCCACAAGAGGCTCTTAAATAAACTGGAGGGGCTGAAGATAGGACCTGAAGTGGTGAACTGGATTAGGAACTGGTTGACGGACAGACACCAGACGGTGGTGGTGAATGGAATTCACTCGGAGGGAAAGGTGAGTAGTGGAGTGCCTCAGGGATCGGTGCTGGGGCCGATTCTGTTCAATTATTTTGAGTGACATTGCCGAAGGTTAGAAGGTAAAGTTTGCCTATTTGCGGATGATACTAGATCTGTAACAGAGTGGACACCCGGGAGGGAGTGGAAAACATGAAAAAGGATCTGAGGGAAGCTAGAAGAATGGTCTAAGGTTTGGCAATTAAAATTCAATGCGAAGAAATACAAAGTGATGCACTTAGGGAATAGAATCCACGGGAGACGTATGTGTTAGGCGGGGAGAGTCCTGATAGGTATGGGCAAGAGAGGGATCTTGGGGTGATAGTAATCTGAGGATTGAAGGTGACGAAACAGTGTGACAAGGCGGTGGCCGTAGCTAGAAGGTTGTTAGGCTGTATAGAGAGAGGTGTGACCAGCAGAAGAAAGGGGGTGTTGATGCCCCTGTATAAGTCAGGGTGAGGCCCTACCTGGAGTATTGTGTTCAGTTTTGGAGGCCGTATCTTGTTAAGGATGTAAAAAGAATTGAAGTGGTGCAAAGAAAAGATACGAGAATGGGAATGGGATTTGCGTTACAAGACATATGAGGAGAGACTTGCTGAACTAAATGTATACTCTGGAGGAAAGGAGAAAACAGGGTGATATGATACAGACGTTCAATATTTGAAAGGTATTAATCCGCAAATGACCTTTTCCGGAGATGGGAAGATGGTAGAACGAAGAGGACATGAATGAGATTGAAGGGGGGCAGACTCAAGAAAATGTCAGGAAGTATTTTTCACGGAGAGAGTAGTGGATGCTTGGAATGCTCTCCCGCGGGAGTTGGTGGAAATGAAAACCGTAACGGAATTCAACATGCCTGGGATAAGCATAAAGGAATCCTGTGCCGAAGGAATGGATCCTCAGGAGCTTAGTCAAGATCGGGAGGCGGGGCTGGTGGTTGGTAGGCGGGGATAGTGCTGGGCAGACTTATACGGTCTGTGCCAGAGCCGGTGGTTGGGAGGCAGGGCTGGTGGTTGGGAGGTGAGGGTAGTGCTGGGCAGACTTATACGGTCTGTGCCAGAGCCGGTGGTTGGGAGAGGGGCTGGTGGTTGGGAGGCGGGGATAGTGCTGGGCAGACTTATACGGTCTGTGCCCTGAAGAGCACAGGTACAAATCAAAATAGGGTATACACAAAAAGCAGCAAATATGAGCTATCTTGTTGGGTAGACTGGATGGACTATGCAGGTCTTTTTCTGCCGTCATCTACTATGTTACTATGTGGTAACAACGGCAAGCATATCTGGGTTTAAAAAAGGTTTGGACAAGTTCCTGGAGGAAATGTTCATAGTCTGTTATTGAGATGGACATGGGGGAAGCCACTGCTTGCCCCGGGATTGGTAGCATGGAATGTTGCAACTAATTGGGTTTCTGCCAGGTACTTGTGACCTGGATTGGCCACTGTCGGAAGCCGGATACTGGGCTACATGGACAATTGAACTGACCCAGTATGGCTATTCTTATGTTCTTATACTATTACCGATTCTAGATGTCCTGCTAGGAATCTCTTTCAATTCTCTCTCGCCTCATCAATCAACTTTCCTCTCCTGCTGCCGATGTAGCCCTTATCCCATCTGCTACAGACTTGGGTAATTTATTTGTAGGTAAAATTTCCCAGCTACTGTGTGCTATAGATAACACTACTCCTATATCTCCTTGTACATCAACACACTCTATTTCCCCCACCCTTTGCTCCACTTTGAGTTCTTTCCAAATACATTCCCTCACAACATTCTCAATCTTGCTTAGTCACATGCACCAGACAACCTGTTTACTAGACCCTCTCCCCTCTAGCTGGTTGAAAATTCCCCTCCATAGCCTCACCCCTCTCCTTCTTCACCTTGTAATGCTTAGCCTCACGTCTGGATCTATCCTTCCCCTTGGAAAAAAAGCTGTTGTTAAGCCATTATTGAAATATCCATCTAGAGACCCCATTGTCCCCATTCACTATAAGGCCTGTTTCTAACCTTTATATTGCCTCCAACATCAGAGAAAATTGCCTTTGATCAGCCCCTCTGTTTTCCCCATGGTCTCTCAATCTTGCACCCCAGACAAACTGTTTTTCATTTCGAACACAGCACTGAAACTACCATCACTTCCCTACTTAGCGAATTCCCACCATCTTAGATAGGGGAAATATTGCTTATCTCTCTGCAGCCTTCGACCTGGTCAAACACTCTCTCTTACTATTTCAGCTAGAGGCCATCAGTTTTAGGGGCACTGTCCTTTCCTGGTTCACTTCCTACCTTTCCAGTCGATCTTTCACAGTTTCCACTTGTGTTTCCAGATCCACAAATACCCCCCTTAAATGTGGGGTCCCCCAGGGTTCCATTCTTTCGCCCCTTCTATTTAACAATTTCCTATGTCCACTAGCCACCCTTTTGCAAGATTTCAACATCCACTTCTTTGTCTATGCTGATGAAATTCTACTTATCTACCCCACTACTTTCTATGCCCCCAGCATTGGTCCTCTGCACGCTGTCCTTCATGCCCTTTCTGATTGGCACCTCGCCCACAGACTTGTACTTAATGCTACTAAGACCACTGCTTGTTAGATTACTGGCCCATGCCCCACTCCCTCTATCCCTTTGTTGTTCCTCAACCACCCTTTCACATCAGTTCCTTTCTTCTGCTATTTGGAAGTGATCTTCGACTTTCATCTTTCATTAGAACATCAGGTCTCCCACATGGTTAAATTAGGTTGCTTTTGGTTATGTTGTCTGCGATCAATTCACAAACTCTTAGACTTACCCTTGCATACCCTAATCCATTCCTTTATTATATCCCACCTAGACTACTGCAATTCCTATGCTGATATCACCCAGATTCAGAACTCTGCTGCCTGTTTACACTGGCTTCCTATCTCTTTTAGGTCCTGGTTTAAGATTCTTACTTACAAGGTCTTTCATTCTAGTAGCCCTTCTTCTGTCATCATCCCCTATACCCAAGCCTGCTCTCTTTGCTCTCTAGATGTCCATCGCATTGTTCTTCCCTCCCCTCTGTTTGCACACTACAGATCCACTAGGTCCACTGCCTTCTTTTTTCTGGCCGCCAAATTTTGGAATGACCTTTGCCCTATACTTCATTCTGAGCTTTCTCTCCCCAGATTCAAAACAAGCCTCAAAGCTCATTTTTTTCAGACTGGCCTTTGGCGCCCCCCTGAGCTAACTTGACCAGCGGTGACTATGGGAGAAAATAACTTTTAAAACTTAAACATTTTTTATCCTATTGTTTCCTGTGTTTGAGTGTTATCTCTTTGATGTGCATGCACTCTTGTCACGCTGGTCAGGAATAGTGAGCCCTTGGGCCACTGCCGAGGAGCGGCAGTGGCAGGCGAATCACCCAAACAGGAGGCAAGGCAGAACAGACTGGTACCACCAGAACTGGAACAGCCAGACTGAAGTTGCTGAACTGGAACAGAAGCAATAAGCAGGAGAATAGTCCACGAGCCAAGCAGAGTTTTACTGGCAGGCAGCAAAGCAGAAGGGAAACCAGGAACCAAACAGAGTCTATAGGCTGGCGGCAATCAGTAGTAAACCAGGAATCAAGCAGGGACTTGGGCAGGCAGCAAACAGGAGAATAAGCCAGGAATCAAGCAGGGTCTTGGGCAGGCAGCAGACAGTAGAATAAACCAGGAAACAAGCAGAGTCTTAGGCAGGCAGCAGACAGTAGAATAATCCAGGAAAACAAGCAGAGTCAAGCTGACAAAGCTTTCAGGGCAGGAACCGCAACAGACCAACAGGGACAGGAACAGGAACACAACTCAAGACCTCTGTTGCCAAGGCAAAGTAGAAAGTTTCCAGGTGGTTAATAAAGGCAACATACAAGGGAGGTCACCAGGTAAGGGTGCTGCTTAGTTCCAAAAATCCCAAGACAGTCTGGAAGGCTGGAAAATCCATACCGGACCAGACCAGCATGAATTCTGTAATATGGGAAACAGCAGACAGTCCATCGCAGCCACCAGGTCTAACCACCAGGTGGCGAGATGCATGAGAGCATGAACATGGGCACAATCGTGACAACTCTTTAATTAATTTAGTTATTTATTGCACTTGTATCTCACATTTTCCCACCTATTTGCAGGCTCAATGTGGCTTACAGAGTCCTGTTATGGCATCACCATTACAGGGTATAATATACAATTTGGGATTACAGGGTATAACATACAGTTGGTGTTACAAAAGATTAAGGATGACAAAAAGAACTAATTTATAGAATGAAGATATTCAGAATAGGAGTGAGGTAGTGTTGTATTATAGTTAAGCTATGGATTCTGATGGTAGGCCTTGTTGAAGAGATAGGTTTTCAGGGATTTGCGAAAGTTAGTTATTTCGTTAATTGTTTTCAAGTTAGTTGGTAGTGCATTCCACAGCTGCGTGCTCATGTAGGCAAAGCTGGTCACATGTGTTAGTTTGTATTTTAATCCTTTACAGCTGGGGAAGTGTAGATTGAGAAATGTGCGAGCAGATCTTTTAGCGTTTCTGGGTGGGAGGTCCACGAGATCTAGCATGGAGGTCGGGGCATCTCCGTAAATGATTTTATGAACAATCATACAGATCTTGAACGCGGTATGTTTTTTGAGTGGGAGCCAGTGTAATTTCTCTCTTAGGGGTTTTGCAGTTTCATATTTTGTTTTTCCAAATACGAGTCTGGATGCGGTGTTCTGGGCTGTTTGAAGTTTCTTGATGGTCTGTTCTTTACATCCTGCGTAGACGGCATTACAGTAATCCAGGTGGCTTAGTACCATTGACTGTACCAAGTTACGAAAAACGGTTCTGGGGAAGAAAGGTTTTACTCTTTTGAGTTTCCACATGGAGTGGAACATCTGCATTAAGTTTTAGTTGGAATGCATCCGCCCAGGAATGCATGATTTGGAAGCTTTGGTTGATGTCATTGGTGATTTCCTTTAGCTCATGCTTGAACGGGATGTAGATCGTGACATCATCTGCATATATATATGGATTGAGGTTTTGATTGGCTAGTAGCTTGGCTAAGGGTATCATCATTAGGTTGAAGAGGGTGGGTGAGAGGGGGAATCCTTGGAGGACTCCACATTCAGGTTTCTATGGGGCTGAAGTGGCCGTGTTAGTTGTTACTTGGTATGATCTTGTGGTCAGGAATCCTTTAAGAACATTGACTCCGATTCCAAAGTATTCTAGGATGTGTAGTAATATTTCATGGTTGACCATGTCAAAGGCACTGGACATGTCAAATTGTAGGAGAAGTACATTGTTGCCAGTTGCAATTGTTTGTTTGAATTTATTCATTAAAGTCACTAGTACTGTTTCAGTGCTGTAGTTCGATCGAAATCCTGATTGAGATTCGTGCAGGATTGAGTGTTTATTTAGGTAGTTAGTGAGCTGTTTCGTCACTACGCCTTCCATAAGTTTGGTTATCAGCGGGATGGAAGCTACTGGGCGATAGTTGGTTAAGTCACTTGTGCTTTTCTTTGCATCATTAGGTAGAGGAGTCCCTCTTCCATCGTTGTTTGTAAACTGCTTTGACCTCACCTACGTAAAGGTGGTATATCAAGTAAAGAAATAAACAAACACTCTCTAGAGTCGGGAGTGGTCCCAGAGGACTGGAGAAGAAAGAGGTTGGGAACTACAGGCTGGTAAGTCTGACTTCTGTGGTAAGCAAATGAATGGAAACGCTTTTAAAAGAGAGAATAGTGAAGTTTCTGGAATATAATGGATTACAGGACCAGAAGCAACATGGTTTAACTAGAGGTAGGTCTTGTCAGACAAATCTGATTAACTTCTGTGACTGGGTGACTAGAGAGTTGGATTGAAGGAGAGTGCTAGATGTGGTGTATTTAGATTTTAGCAAAGCCTTTGACACGGTTCCACATAGACAACTAATAAATAAACTGAGTACCCTCAGTATGAGCCCTAAAGTGACTGGGTTAGAAACTAGTTGAATAGAAGGTGACAGAGGGTAGTGATAGAGCTCATTCTGAGGGGAAAAAATGTTACCAGTGGTGTGCCTTAAGGTTCGGTTCTTAGGCCGGTTCTTTTTCACATTTTTGTATGCAATATTGCTGAAGGGCTGTCTGGTAATGTTTGCCTCTTTGTGGATGATACCAAAATCCGCAATAGGGTAGACAACCCTGACAGTGTGGATAACATGAGGAAGGACTTAGCGAAGCTAGAGGAATGGTCTGGAATTTGACAGTTAAGATTTAATGCTAAGAAATGCAGGGTCATGCATTTGGGCTGCAAAAACCTGAGGGAACCGTACAAGTTTAGAGGGAGAAGAACTTTTGTGCACGAAAGAGTTGCTGGACTTGGGTGTAATCATATCAGGGGCGTAGCTACGGGTGGCCTGGATGGGCCTGGGTGGGCCCAGGCCCACCCAATCTCAGCTCAGGCCCACCCAGTTTAAGCGCTGAAAAGTGCACAGCTGAGCTGAGCAGCCACTGCCTTTTTGCCTCGCAGCAGCGCCGGCCTGCTCAGCCACTTCCCACCTGCTTTTAGTCTCTCAGGCGGCACCAGTAGCTGTAGTGAGCGAAGTGACACTCCATGACGCAAGCCACGCGCTGTGCGGTGCCGAACAAATCCACCACTTCCTGTGGGCTGAGGTCGCGGAAACGAGGAACTGGGCGCAGAGGACAAACCAACACGTGTCCGGGCAGCACCGGTCGCCGGTTTACCAGTGCGAACGAGAGCTCTCAAATAGCTTCATGTCTACACATCCTGAAGGGACATTTGGTGTAATAATTATATGAGAGCAAGTGAGTGGCAAAATAAATTCTTATTGCTTTTATTTCTCTTTGACTTCTTATCACCTTATGAGAAAGATGCTCTCTCTGTTTACTGTGGTATTCTTTAAAAGTTCACAGAAGTAATATCCTCTGACAATTAAAACTCTGGCTGCTAAGTCATTATTCTTACAACTTCTCTCTCCCCCCCCCCCCCCCCCCCCCGTGTATCTTTTGAATTCTCAAGAGCATAAATGTTCATAACAGTGACAGCAGTTACTTTTCTCAGTATGGGATCTGTTGGTATGTGGATTTGCACAAGAACAGCAAAAATAATTCGTTACAAATGCTATTTTGAATTACCACAGGCAGGGAAAGATTGTGCCTAAAAAATTAGCACAAGCATGGCAATCCTCTCCTCTCCCCTTTCTTTCTCTCTCCCCATCTAACCTTGGTGCTGCAGTGTGGGCTGCTAGGTTCAGTGTATTATCACTGCAAGTCTCTGCCTCATTTAAACAAATTCCAGAAGCAGTAGTTTCCCTCCTTTCAAATCTGCCCCCTTAAAGGTACATGAGTTCATGAGCTGGCAGCTATTCCTGTACTGTGGCCTGCAAATCCCTGCATCTTTAAGAGGCTCGGGGGGGCCTCACTTTTGGGTTGCAAATCCTCTGCTTTCCTGGCGGGCGCAGATACTAAGCCCCACCAGCCAAACACCTCTCCTCACTGGGTCCTGCCTGCAGCAGCAGCAGCAGTGTTGCCAGGTACTCGCCCCGAAACCCGTCCAAAAAGTTCACACCCCCCCCCCGCCGTCATCAACTCCACCTCCGTCATCGACCCCGTCTCTTCCATCATCGGCCCCGCCCAAAACATCACTAACCCCGCCCCCAGCGGCCCGAAAAACCGGACAAAAACCACTGAAAAAAACCAAAAACCAGCCCAAAAAACCGCGACCTGCAGCGGGCAAAAATTTCCCGCAGCAGGTCGCGGAAAACCGCCCAATTCACCTGGCAACCTTGAGCAGCAGTTATTCAATAGGCGCACTTTGTACATGCTTAGTTGAGGTCTAACTGAGCATGTGCAATAGTGGTGAAGCGCTCCTGCTGAATAAGTGCTGCTGCAGGCATGTGTAAGGCAGGAGAGGTCTTTGGCTGGCAGGGCATGGCATCCCTGCCAGCTCAGGCATTTATATTTGAAGAGCCAAGGGCACAAATGTATCTAAAAATAAAAAAAAGTTGGGGTGGGGGAGAGAGAATTACTTGCCCACCCCATTGGGCCAAGGCCTACCCAGAATTGGTTGTCTGGCTACGCCACTGGATCATATGTGTTGATCTTAAGGTGGAGAAACAAGTAGAAAAGGTGATGGTGAAAGCTAGAAGGATGCTTGGGTGCATAGGGAGAGGAATGGCCAGTAGGAAAAAGAGGTAATGAGACCTCATTTAGAATATTGTATACATTTCTGGAGACCACACTTTTAAAAAGATATAAGCAGGATTGAGTCGATCTAGAGGGTGGCTACTAGCATGGTCTGTGGTAATCATAAACAATATTTTTATTACATTTGTACCCCGCACTTTCCCACTCATGGCAGGCTCAATGCGGCAGGCAATGGAGGGTTAAGTGACTTGCCCAGAGTCCTGTGCCGGGAATTGAACTCAGTTCTCCAGGACCAAAGTCCACCACCCTAACCACTAGGCCACTCCTCCACTAAAAGATCTCAATTGTATTCGTGTGGAAGAAAGGCGAAAGGGAAATATGATAGAGACATTTAAATACCTGTGTGGCATAAATGCACAAGAGGCAATTCTTTTACAATTGAAAGAAAGTTTGGAACAAGGGGCACAGGATGAAGGTGAAAGGGGATGAATTGAGAAGTAGCCTGAGGAAATTCTTCTTCATGAAAAGGGTGGAGAATTAATGAAACAGCCTCCCGGTGGAAAGAGTAGAAGGAAAACAGTATCTGAATTAAAGAGAGCTTGGGAAAAGCAATAGGATCTTCTAAGGGAGTGATGGGGAGAGGAGGTGGCATGGATGGGCAGACTGGACAGGCCATATGGTCTGTATCTGCCTACATTTTTCTGTGTTTCTATGTTCAAAAGCAAGGAGCAAATTTACCAAGCATATAAAAAACTATATTTGCAGTGATTGTTATGGTTGTCTGGTCTTGCTGCATCCTAGTAAGTGGAACAGACATTTCACCATCATGCTGTGGCTTTCTTCAGGGTGTGCTGTGAGATCTGCAGTTTGTCTTTATATAGTGACAACAAGATTTTCCTACCAAAATTGAAATTTGTGACCAACATTTTTCAGGGGCAAATAAAATTACCCTAGGGTAAAGGTAACCGCACTGTTTGCATCAAGCGAGCATTTTCAGTATTGTCCACAACTCCTATGCATCTGAACCTCTCCCTCAGAGGCCTTTGATACAGTAGAGGAAAGTTTGGTTTAAAAAGGCCATCACTCAGTGGCCTGAATGCTCAGTGGATAGACTAGATATTATTTTTTTTTCTCTTTGAAGCCTGAATATATTTTTGATCAAATATTTACTTAAGTGGTAGGCAAACATTCAACTCCTCATCACTGAAATACAAAGGTCAGCCAGAGTGTATTATAAGCACAAGAATGCTCCTCAGTGTACATTCAGCTAGCTTTCTGTGATTTGTGTTTCTAATTCTCCCAGTCTGCAGATAACACACCCCGGTATGTACTCTGGGTTTAGGAATTTAATAGATAGGTGCCAAAGCATTTGCCGATAAGAACACTGCTCAGCTAAACAGCAATGCTCAAACCTACTGACATCTCATGGTGCATGCTTGTCAAGACTCAATCTAATAACAAGCAAGGGCGGGGGGGGGGGGGGGGGGGGGGTGGGGGGGGGGGGGGTCCAGTCTAACACCCCTCCTCCCCAATTACCCTTCCCATATCCTCTTCCTAATTTAGCTCATGCTTCTCCAGGTCTCCCATGTTCTGGTCCCTTGCATAACTTTCCTCTCTCTCAGGAATGCATTGGGGGGTGGGGGGAAGGGCCAGAGTACAAGGGGATCCAGTAGTCTTCATTCCAAGGTTGCTGACTGTGGCCAGTATTCCATAGTGCTCTTCAGTCAAGCGCAATGCTAGTCAATTTGGGAAGCTGTAAGCAGGCATCTGCTCAGAGGCCCCACCCATGCAGTCTGCATTGCTTCAGGTTACTAAGGAAACCCAGCAGGGTGCAAGCAAGAAGGTTTAATAGACAGGAGACAAGTGAGCCTATCTAGTCCACTGTAAAAGCTGAAGCCAGTAGGCGGAGCTTGCCGCAGTTTTAGTACACCCAAAACAATAGCAAACGCAATGCATGAAAACAATAGCAAAACATTATTAGAAATAAGGGACTGCCTATGTGTGGTTCATCTGTAACAAGTCTAAAGCTGTTTCAGTTGGATAGGCAGTGCCTTAAAAGTGAAGAACTAAAGATAGATTGATTTAGCAGCTTTTTATCATGAAGTAACAATTGACTATCACTAAACAGCTTCAAAAACTATTGTAGCTGGTAGAGATAGCAATTATAAACTCTATAGTTTTGCTCATTTTTCTTCACTGTTCTATACAATACAGATGGCCAAATTTTAATGAGGATATCCTGTTTCCTGATGGGTTAAAGTTAACTGTTGTTGTAATCTGCCTTCGGAAGCCTGGTGTTATAAAGCTGATGGACTATATTGAAATTAAATGGAAGTAAAATTAAACTCTCCTTTCATTGGGATAAACGCATAAAATGTATTGAACTTTTTTGGGATTTTGCCAGGTATTTGTGACCTGGATTGGCCACTGTGGAAACAGGATGCTGGGCTTGATGGACCTTTGGTCTGTCCCATTGTGCCTAAACCTTGAACCACAACAAACCAAAGCTCATAATAGACTCTATGCAACTCTTCCCCTCTACGATTCCCCAATGTGCCTATAACACATGAACCTTATTCGTCTACTACAACTCTCTGTATTTGTTTCACTACCGGAAATGGCGATTGCCTCTACAGTATTATGTAAGCCACATTGAGCTTGCTAATAGGTGGGAAAATGTGGGATACAAATGTAACAAATAAATAAAATAATACTTATGTACTTATGGAATCACATCATCTGTTTTGTAGAAATTTACCTTTTAGATACAAAAATGGATTATTCTGTTTTTGAACATGTTTCAGAGACAAGTGGTTTTATAAGTCAAAATAAAAAATTTTGTTTCATGCAGATCTCTTTTTTTAAACATAACTAAATGGACTATAAGCTCCTAATGCAGTCCATTGGTTTTCTTATATTTTGTTCTTGGATGACTTATCCAGTGCCAAAAATGAAAACTCTTATCTCTTCTATCTGGTTGATAATAAAAGCAGCTCCCAGTTTCAACTAATTAATGTTTTTTTTATTTTTAATTCTACTTATAAATGTAAGTCTGATTGTTAAGCACCTGATTTTCATAACATGATGTCTGTTTTTGGCCCTTTACTAGATGAAAACATCTCTGCATGAATACAGGGAGTCCCTATAGCCAGCCCCTCCAAATGACACAATTTAAAATGTAGAACAAATTAGTATTCTAACTGATGAAACTAATACTTAGTATTCATGCAGAGGAATACTTCCTCTGTGTACATCCGTATACTGCACAAGCCAGCATGTTTGAAAATATAAGTGAGATTAAATAAAAATGCCACCAACATTAAACAACGACAAGGATGCAGCAGGTCATAGGTTTGCTTGCATGTTTTTGGTATACTGGATGACGGCTGCGTGGGGGAGTGGAAACAGAAATTAACCTAATAGGTTTCAAGTTGTTGACGTCGCTTTGTCTCCTGTCTACTAAATCTCCTTGGGTACAAGAAAAGTGAGGGCTGGGCTCACAGGCTCCATATTAGCCCTTTCTCATTATTGAATGGAGAAGTAGTTTAATGGTTAGTGCAGTGGACTGAGATCCTGGGGAACTGGGTTCAATTCCCACTGCAGCTCTTTGTGATCCTGGGCAAGTCACTTAATCCTCCATTGCCCCAGGTACAAAAAAAAAATTGTGAACCTACTAGGGACAGAGTAAGTACCTGCATATGTGTGCATGTCCAGTAGTGCTATTGAAATGATTAGTAATAGTAGTATTGCTGCTCAACGATTGAAGCTGAGCATTGGGCTAGCAGTCCTAGGGTGAGGACCATTTGAGCCTGGCCCCTCTGTATGTGGAGGTAGCTTAGATACAGTTTATCTCAGTGCCTGGGGCACAAGTTGTCAGCACTGATTCCTTTAAGCTGAGCAGGAGCTGTCCACCTACAGTCCTGCCAGTGGGGGAGGCTGTTTCACTATTACATTTTCAGTAGTGAGAGACAGGCTAGCTCGGCAGGACTCCAGGGAACCCGTCTGTCCCAAATGCTTGAAAACACAATACTGAAGCACCACCCCCTACTGGCAGCAATGCAGTTGGAGGACTCCTGCTCTGCTTAGAGGGACAGTGGTCTCAGGCAGAGGTGTTTGGATAAATCAGTGCAGGACATATAACCTGGTGTGTGCGTACATGACGATTAGTGGCCCTGAATGTACTTAATTTGTAACAGGAAGCTTACATGGGAGGTGGTGTTGGAATCACCACAAGGCCTGTGAAATAGTGCTGGCTAAAGTGTCTCCTCTGTCACTGACTATCTCCTGGACCACTGCCTGAAGATGCCATCTGGGCCCAGGTCCAGGACCGGCCTGATGCGTAGAAGAAGAGAAGGATCAGTAGGGAATGGAGAAGTACATTTTGAATGATTACTGTGGATTGGGAAGAGGTGGGTGTAGAGTAAAAACTGGAAGATTACCACAAGGGGGAAAGCCTAAAACTTGGAGGGTTGATAGGGTAAGAGTAAAAATTAGAGGATCACCTTGGGAGAGTAGGTGAATTAAAATTGGCGGCTCACCAGGGTAAAGAGTTCAGACTTGGAGTTTTGCCAATGGGAAGGAAAGGAGTGGAGAATTCAACATGTCTTGGTGTGTTCTGGGTGGGAAAAAAATGTTACCCGAGGCTTGCCTTCTCTTTCTCTGTGCCATTCTGCCCTGAGATTGAGTGGGGGTAGGAGGAGGAGGATAACTTCAGTTGGATGGTGAGGATAAGGAGGAGGATGAGGGAGAGAACATATATGGTGAGGTGGAGGGGTTAATATAAGAAGAGGGAGAGGAACTGAGATCAAAGGTGGAGGAGAGTGTAGGGAGGTGACTTGGGGAAGGAGGGGGAGGATCAGGGATCAGGAGCTCGCAAGACTACCCATGCCTTAGTTTCTGTCACATCATCACCAAGAACCTATCGACAATGTGCTCCCAAATTGAACCTCTTCTGGAAATGAGGAGACTTTACAATTTCAGCAATAAGAGGACTAGATACATACGGGTGTAACAATTGCCTAGACCAGGGGTTCGCAACCTAGTCCTTGGGACACATCTAGCCAGTCGGCTTTTCAGGATACCTACAATGAATAAGCATGAGATACATTTGCATACAGTGGAGGTAGCAGCACACAAATGGAGCAGACAAGCAGATGTAGTTACTCCTACACCTGCTGGTCTGCTCCATTTATGTCTGATTGCTGTTTGCAGATCCCTGCTTCTTTGCGCTTCTGATACAATGGAGGTAGTGCATGCAAATTATTTCATGCATATTCATTGTAGGTATCCTGAAAATCTGACTAGCTAGGTGTGTCCCAAACCCATGGCCACAACTGATAAAAAGTATCCATATTTTTACTCCATGGACTCTGCAGGATTTTCAAAGAAAAAGTACCTGCATACATTTACACATACTAATTTGTATGAATACTTTTTCCTGGGTAAAAGGTGGAATTCTTCTTAATCCTCTTAGCAGTGGCATAGCCACTGGTGGTGGTGGGGGAGCTCATGGGCCCGGGCCCTCTCACCTTTGGCTTGGGGCCCCTCTGCTTTAATGGCTGGCAGGGATGCCATGCCCCGTCAGCTGAAGACATCTCCTGCCCCAGTCCCCCCTGTACTGTCTGAGCAGCACTTAAGTTAGCAGGTGTGCTGACTGAACTGAGCATGTGTGGGAGTGCCGAAGTCAGTGGCTGACGTGCATTGCTGACTTGCGCAGGAGACGTCTTTAGCTGACAGGGCTTGGTATCTCCACCAGCAAAGGTATATTTTAATGTTGGGGGGGGGGGGAGGGAGTGAATTCCTTGTCCCTCAGTCCACCTTTGGGATCCCCCAAAATGGACTTCTGGCTATGCCTTGTCTCTTAGTCAAGTATAAAGGCTGAAGCTAAGAAACTTGCATCCTGAACATGAATGTGTCTCCTTATACGATTCAGTAAAAATGTCCCAGCTTCCTTCACCATGGAATGACATTCCAAAGACTACTAAGTAGATATGGGATCCACAGGTGGAAGAAGGGTGAAATGTCTTCCAAAACAGACTGGCACATCTACCAAGGAGGGCTTTAAACTATGATCATTTGGGATGAGTGTTCAAAGCCTTCAGGTAAGTAAAACACTAAACACTTTCAGAGAAATGGAGAAAGAGCAACATCCGGAAAGCCATGAAATGCCTCTAGTGTGGAAAATAAGGGCTCAGTTCTGGAGGCAAAAGGCTAGATACAATGCATAGAGAACCATGCCTGAGATATTATACTTCACTATGAGGAAAGGCTGAGAAGGTTAGGGCTCTTCAGCTTGGAGAAAAGGCGGCTGAGGGGTGATATTAGAAGTCTACAAGATAATGAGTGGAGTAGAGTGGACAGATGTGAAGCGTTTGGTTACACTTTCAAACAACAATAGAACCAGGGGACACAAGATGAAGCTAGAATATGGTAGATTTAAAATAAACAGAAAGTTTTTCTTTACTCAGCGTAGTTGGACTCTGGAACTCGTTGCTGGAAAATGTAGTGACAGCAGCTGGCGTTACGGAGCTTAAAGGGGGTTTGGACAGATTCCTGAGGGAAAAGTCCATTGAACATTATTAAAATTATTATTATTTTTTTTTTTTTGGGGGGGGGGGGGGTGTTGCCGGGTTCTTGAGCTGGATGGCCGCTGTCAGAGACAGGATGCTGGGCTTGATGGACCATTGGTCTTTTCCCAGTATGGTGGTGCTTATGTCTTATTCAGGAAGGACCACAGGTGCTATAAGTAAAAAATATTAAAGCAACAGAACTGCAGCATGCAGATCACAGATGTGCACGTAAACTACTCAGTCAATTAGGTACTAAAAATAATTGGCGTTAATTGCCACTAATTAGGATTACGAGCACATCTGTCCTACACCCTAATCTATAACATGTGCTCCTAATTTCACAGCGCACAACTCCAACAGGAGCATGGGTGGGTCAGGGGCTGTGACAAAACAGTGGGGTTTATTTCTTGAAGTGTATTTCTCTAGTTTGGCCAGCAGGTGCATGTTTTGTTTGAAGCTGTTACAGAGAACTGACTGTGTAACCTGCAGTTGTGGACAGCTATTTTTAAAACTTGTTGTTCTGGGCTTTGGTTGGCCCAAGAGCTCAAAATTCAACTAGAATGTACTGACGTTTTCTCTAGTCTTAGCCAGGGAGAAAAAAAAAAAAAGAGAAGGGTCTCTTTGCTGAGGCCCTGTGAACAGTTATATTTGATAACTTGTGAACAGCTATATGTCCTGATCTTCCCAGGTACTATTTACATAATAATGTTTTGTTAGTTTTAGAATTGATCCATATTCTTACCTGTTATTATGTGCTGTTTTATTCCATATATTTTTATGGTTCACTATTCTATATTTTTTTCATGACAATAAATGTTTATTGCCTCTGCTTATCTGGACTAAGAATCTTGGTTGTTTGTGTGTTAGGTCTGTGGGTGCTTTCTAGGAACTGTGGGGAGTGTGGCCCCTGTAACCTAGAAATCACTGGAGATAATTTGAGAGGAGACTCACCCCGGGGTGGTGGACACAGTCAGTGGAGAAGGGTGCTCGTGTACAGCACAAGCGGCAGGTGCAGGCAGACCTGAGCTGTGCTGGGGATAGACCTAAGTAGCTGTGGGGTAGCCCCTGGCGGGTGGCTAGACATTTTGTGACAGGTGCATTCCCACAATTAGGCACAGTGTTATAGAATACTTGGATTTGTGCACCCAACTGCCATCAGTTGGTGCAATCATTTGCACCAGCTTTTGGCAGGTGTAAGTGCTCATTCACAAAGGTAGGTGCATAGGAAGCATGCAAAACTATTCTATAAAGGGAGCTCTGTGTTTAATACCCGATATAGAATACTGTCTTTGCATGATCATAACGGCACCTAACTTGGGTGCCATTTACCAAATCTAGCCCAAACTGTACTAAGTCCAATAAAAAAATGGAAAAATAAGATAATACCTTTCATGTTTTTTGTCTAGGCTTGAGTTGTCTGGGGACAGATGTGTGTCTATATGATACATAGGGATATAAAAATGTCTATACTCTGGGTGGGTAAGTAGGTATGTGGGGATAGTTTTGGGGTATTTGGGTGTGTGCCAAGGGAGCTATGCTATGCTATTTATGTTTTGTATACCACACATATTATCCGCTCATGGAAGAAGGCCACAAGCAGCCTATCAGTGCCACTGCCTGGGTGGAGACTGCAGCAGAAAGGATTTTAAGGTACGGAAGGGGGGGGTGGGGAGACGGGCTACGTCACTGGTTCAAAGCAGATAAGACTGAATTATATAGATAAAATGTTAAGGAGCATCACTACTACAACACACAAGCAAATAAGAGGGAACCTTTTAAAAATCAGCAGGTAAAACACCATGCAGAAACTGCTTTATAAGGAAATGAAGTTCATAGAGACTTTTAAACTTAGCTTCTACAAAATATAGAAAGTAAATAAGAATCATTAGCTACTAGTAAAAAGCCCGTTTCTGACACAAATGAAACGGGCGCTAGCAAGGTTTTCCTCGGCTCCCCTGCAGCCAACCATGTCCAGCGACCCTCCTCTCTCCCCTGCCCCCCCCCCTCCAGCCACCCATGTCCAGCGACCCTCCTCTGGACATGGATCAGCTGTGAGGCATGTTTTTTTTTTCCCCCGGGTTCTGAAGTTGACATCATAATGGCTACAGTGATGTCAGCCTGATCTACGGAGCCTAGCAGGGGGCAACTGAGAGAGTAAAAACTGTACAACAGGCATGGACGCTGTTCAAAAATACCATCCTGGAGGCCCAGGCCATACATATTCCGCGAATTAGAAAAGAAAGACGGAAGTCCAAAAGACAGCCGGCCTGGTTGAAAAGTGAGGTGAAGGAGCTATTCCTAAAAGAAATGCCTTCAGAAAATGGAAGAAGGAACCGTATGAAAATAACAAGAAGCATAAGGAGTGTCAAATCAAATGCAAGGCGCAGATAAAGAAGGCCAAGAGGGATTACGAAAAAAGATAGCATTAGAGGCAAAAAAAACATAGTAAAAAATGTTTTCGGTATATTAAAAGCAGGAAGCCGGCAAAAGAATCGGTTGGGCCGCTGGATGACCGAGGGTAAAAGGGGCGGATCAAGGATGACAAAGACGTAGCGGAGAGACTGAATGAATTCTTTGCTTCGGTCTTCACCGAGGAAGATTTGGGTGGGATACCGGTGTTGGAAATGGTATTTCAAGCTGACAGTCGGAGAAACTTACTGACTTCACGGTAAACCTGGAGGACGAATG
>NW_021963375.1:0-110452 GCF_901765095.1 Microcaecilia unicolor
GCACAGGGGACAAAACGCTGGTCATCGGCGGTTGACCCCCCATTGTCCCCTTCCTCTGTTAAGGCAACTGCAATGCAGAGAGGAAATTTCAAGTGAACAAAAACTGAACTTCAGAGGACAGCTGGGCCGTTGAGTGTACGAGCTTCAGGTCACCATCTTTCCCCTCTCCCTAATTTGGGACACTCTTTGTCTGGTTTCTCCTCAGAGGCCTGTCTGATATGGGTAACCCTTCAGCATAGCCCTCTGAGTCATTGAAACACGGAAGCCCCTCCACCACTTACAAGGTGGTGTCCCTTCGGAGGGGACTGGGGTGAGTTTTAAAGGCCCTTCAGTGTTCGCCCTTCGAGCCGCTTAGGCGAGCTTCGGAGAAGGATGTGACCTTAAAGACGGTCTTTTTGGTGGCCGTGACATCGGCGAGACGGGTATTTGAGCTCCAGGCGCTGTCCTGTCGAGACCCATTTTTGCAATTCTCAGAGTCCGGAATAGTGGTACGTACGGTGCCTTCCTTCCTGCCTAAGGTAGTTTCAGCGTTTCACCTAAACCAGCCTATTTTCCTGCCCTCCTTTTCTAAAGAGGAGTTTCCAGAAGCCTATGGGCAGTTGCACCCTCTGGATGTGCGAAGGGCTCTGTTGCAATATCTGCACATGTCAAATGCCTTCAGGACCTGTGACCATCTTTTTGTTCTTTTGTCAGGTCCGCGCAGAGGGTCTCCAGCGTCTAAGGCCACTATAGCCCGTTGGCTCAAAGAAGCTATCTTTTCAGCATATCTGCTATCTGGCTGGCCTCCACCTGAAGCCTTTAAGGCACATTCCACAAGAGCGATTTCCTCTTCTTGGGCTGAAACTGGAGCACTCTGTCTTCAAGAGATATGTAGTGCAGCTACTTGGGCTTCTATGCTCTCGTTTGCCCGACATTACAGGCTGGATGTGGCTGCCAGGAGAGACGCGCATTTTGGAGCACAAGTGCTGGCGCGTGGTGTGGCTTGTTCCCACCCTATCTAGGAATTGCTTTGATACATCCCACTCGTAATGGATTCATCTGCTTGATGACAAGGAAGGGAAAATTAGGTTCTTACCTTGGTAATTTTCTTTCCTTTAGTCATAGCAGATGAATCCATGAGCCCTCCCTCAGTGGTTCATTATGTGATTCATGTTAGTTTTATGTTCATTTTTTACTGTAGATATGTTCCCTCATTGGGAGAAGTTGGAAAACAGTCTTCAGGATTTCTGTTCAGTTACAGGAGGATGAGTTCATTCCCTCCTTTGAATTTTAGCTCCAGTTTTGGGGCGTTCATCCGCTGTGAGGAAAGTTCATGTTAATATGCTTTGCGGTGTAACACTGGTTTGGAAGCTTCAAATACTGAAGAGGCAGATGAAGCTAGCTGGCCATGAGGCACTATGGTTTTTCAGTGCTTTCTATCTCCCCCTGCTGGTTGATGGACACAACCCACTCGTAATGGATTCATCTGCTATGACTAAAGGAAAGAAAATTACCAAGGTAAGAACCTAATTTTCCCATTGTCATGAGGAGCTGCAGTGTGAATTGAACCTTGTTCCCCTGTTTCTCAGGCCTCTGCTTTAACCATTAGTCTACTCCTCCACTCGGTAGTTCTGATATTCTGGGGCTGCAGGTATTTAGGGTGCCTAATAAAGTGCCAGAATACTTTATGCAGCAGTTCTGAAAGAAAAACTAATATGTTAGCATGTTATGCTAATTTCATTAGACATTAGTATGTTCACAGGGGACCCCAGAGTAGGACCAATTTTAAAGTGCTTTTTCAGCAGTAAACATTTCGGGGCAATTCTGTAACCTAGATGCTCACATTTCCTTATGTGTGATATGTGTAAATGTTTAGCATTTACATGTGTGTTTGCACATCTTTGCATGTAACTGCTGGTAAGGCACCTAAGTGCTATTCTGTAAACAGCTGCTTAATTTATATAGTGTGTATTTGCAGGGGGGAGTGTACAGAGGGGCAGAGCATGGGCAGGACAAAGACGGTGCTTTTACTTATATGCATAACTTACAGAATGCTGTAAGTTAGTCCCATCCTTGCTGTATGTAGGCGTACACACTTAGACCAGCTCTTTGGCTGGAGTAAATGTAGGAATAATATAGTTATGCTAATATTCCGTAATGGAAAATAGGCACCTATTTTATAGAATAGGCTTTTACTGTCCAGGCACCTAATTTGGAGGCACCTAGTTATATTGCACCCCCCATTACATCTGTTAGGAGCTAGTAGTAAACTGCTGAACTGATTTGGCGCACAAGCAATTCACTTCTTGGAGAAGGTGATGAAACTGAAGATCCTTCAGGACTTCCCAATAAAGTTTCAAACGCCAGTCCAATCGGTGAAAAGTCATATTGCCTAACCAGCCCAGTAACCAGTAATTCTCTAGCCTCGCTTACTGCTTGGTGGCCTTGGGAGTTGGGTTCAAAATATAATTGTATATTTTAGGCTGGGCTGACGAGGTAAGACTATATATGTTTTTTGGTCTGGTAAGAGATTAGGCTGTTAACTGTAGAATTTGGGATTAGCAGCACTGCTGAGGGTGAGTCCTTTTATTTCATTAGGTTATTGGATGAATGGGAGGGGGATAGGAAGTTGTTTTGGTGTTTGTGTGTTTGGCATTGGCGGATTGTTTGTTCTTCAAATTTTTGCACAGATGCTCCATCTTGTCATCACAATGAACTATAAATTGGTCTCATCTTGGTTCCTGTCCTATTTCAATTTAACAAAGAGCCTGCTGCTTTAAATTTGGGATTCTCAAATTATACTGACCATGCATGCAATTGTGGAGAGTCATTCTAGAGCAACACCACGCTTATATCCAGATATACTAAACTTTTTCTCCTGTTTATAAATACAAGAAATTGTTGATCCCTTCTGAAAATCAAATGCATATTAACTTATTGGAAAGAACTATCATGTACACTGTAAAACAAGAGTGACCAGTTTTCATTAGCCCAAGGGTTGTACCTAGCTATGGGATCACAAGGTATATGATAAATATAAACCATTAGCATCCAACATGTACTTTGCATATATCCCATTGAAAAGTAAAGTGAATTAGCATTCTCCGAGCTCACTGATGGGTGACGTCCACGGCAGCCCCTCCAATCGGAATCTTCACTAGCAAAGTCCTTTGCTAGTCCTCGCGCGCACCGCGCATGCGCGGCCGTCTTCCCGCCCGAAACCGGCTCGAGCCGGCCAGTCTTCTTTTGTCCGCACTCGGTACGGTCGTGTTTTCGCCGTGTTGAGCCCCGGAAAGTCGACCTCGCGCGTCCTTTTTTCGTTGACGTGTGTTTTCTTCGGAAAAGCTTTAAAAAATTGTTGGGAAGTGCTCCGGAAGCCCCCCGGGCTTCGTTTGTCCCTTCCCGTATTTTTCAGTCTTTGCCCCGGTAAGTTTTCTTTCGTCGTCGGGGTAGGCCTCTTTTCGGCCTCGGTCGAGATTTTCTCCCTAAAACGTTTTGGTGCTCAAATTCGTCATTTCGGATTTTGATTTCGCCGGCGTGATTTTTCCGCCCATGACATCGAAGCCTTCCAGCGGCTTCAAGAAGTGCACCCAGTGCGCCCGGGTAATCTCGCTCACTGATAGGCACTCGTCGTGTCTTCAGTGTCTGGGGGCTGAGCACCGTCCTCAGAACTGTAGTCTGTGTTCCCTGTTACAAAGGCGGACTCAGGTAGCGAGATTGGCCCAGTGGAACGTTTTGTTCTCGGGCTCTTCGTCGGCATCGACACCAAGGTCATCGAGTGCATCGACGTCGTCAGCGTCCAGACCTTCACCCTCGGCCGCCAGTGCATCGAGTGCATCGAGGCATCGGCCCTCTGCATCGGCGCCGAGACATCGGATAGCTGCATCGACGTCGGTGGTACCGGGACCTCGTCTGCTGATGTCGTCGGACGGTGGTGCATCGTCAGGAGTGCAGGTGAGGGCTGTCCATTCCCCTGCTGGTGGCGGTGAGCCTTCGGGTGGGTCTCCCCCTACCCTGAGGGCTCCTGCGGTACAGCCCCCCCGAGATCGACCTCCTTCGACCTCGGCCCCGAGGAAGCGACGGCTGGATTCTACGTCCTCCTCGTCGGTGCCGGGGAGCTCCGGTGACATGCTTCGGAAGAAGTCGAAGAAGCATCGACACCGGTCTCCTCCCCGCGTCGGCACCGAGAGCTCTGGGTCGCCGAGGGAGTCGGCACCCAGCAGGCATCGGCACCGAGAGGACCGCTCACCCTCTGTTCAGGAGGTGTCGATGCGCTCCACTTTGGACAGCCCGGAACAGCCTCCACGCCCGGAACAGGTTCTGACGTCGACGCCTGCATCGACCTCCATGCCTTTCTCTGCAGCCGCTCTGAACGAGAGCCTCCGGGCCGTTCTCCCAGAGATTCTGGGAGAGCTGTTGCGCCCTACCCCTCCGGTACCGGCGGTGCTTGCGCCTCCGGTACCGTCGAGCGTGGCGCCGGCTGGCCCATCGCCCGGGGTGAGGTCCCCGACGTCGGTACCGCGTGCGGTGCCGACTGCGGCCACCTCCCAGGAAGGCTCCCCGACTACGTTGACGGAGGGAGCTTCGCCGATGCGGGCGAGGGAGTCTACCTCTCGACGCCCCCATCGTGGACGTGGCTCCACTGAGTCGAGCCGGGCGAGGTTGCAGACACAGGTTCGTGAACTTGTGTCTGACACCGAAGGTGAGGCCTCGTGGGAAGAAGAGGAAGACCCCAGATATTTCTCTGACGAGGAGTCTGAGGGTCTTCCTTCTGATCCCACTCCCTCTCCTGAAAGACAGCTTTCTCCTCCTGAGAGTCTGTCTTTCGCTTCCTTTGTCCGGGAGATGTCTACGGCCATCCCCTTCCCGGTGGTTGTGGAGGACGAGCCCAGGGCTGAAATGTTTGAGCTCCTGGACTATCCTTCTCCACCTAAGGAAGCGTCCACTGTTCCCTTGCACCATGTCCTAAAAAAGACATTGCTTGCGAACTGGATCAAGCCACTAAGTAATCCCCACATTCCCAAGAAGATCGAGTCCCAGTACCGGATCCATGGGGACCCAGAGCTGATGCGCACCCAGTTGCCTCATGACTCTGGAGTTGTGGATTTGGCCCTAAAGAAGGCTAAGAGTTCTAGGGAGCATGCTTCGGCGCCCCCGGGCAAAGACTCTAGAACCTTAGACTCCTTTGGGAGGAAGGCCTACCATTCTTCTATGCTCGTGGCCAAAATCCAGTCTTACCAGCTCTACACGAGCATACACATGCGGAACAATGTGCGGCAGTTGGCGGGCTTGGTTGATGCTCTTCCCCCTGAGCAAGCCAAGCCTTTTCAGGAGGTGGTCAGGCAGCTGAAGGCGTGCAGAAAATTCCTGGCCAGAGGGGTGTATGACACCTTTGATGTTGCGTCCAGGGCCGCTGCTCAAGGTGTGGTGATGCGCAGGCTCTCATGGCTGCGTGCCTCCGACCTGGAGAATAGACTCCAGCAGCGGATTGCGGACTCGCCTTGCCGTGCGGACAATATTTTTGCAGAGAAGGTCGAGCAGGTGGTAGAGCATCTCCACCAGCGGGACACCGCATTCGACAAGTTCTCCCGCCGGCAGCCTTCAGCCTCTACCTCTACAGGTAGAAGATTTTTTGGGGGAAGGAGGACTGTTCCCTACTCTTCTGGCAAGCGTAGGTACAATCCCCCTTCTCGACAGCCTGCGGCCCAGGCTAAGCCCCAGCGCGCTCGCTCTCGTCAGCAGCGTGCGCCTCAGCAAGGCCCCGCGGCTCCCCAGCAAAAGCAAGGGGCGAGCTTTTGACTGGCTCCAGCAGAGCATAGCCGACATCCAAGTATCAGTGCCGGGCGACCTGCCGGTCGGGGGGAGGTTGAAAGCTTTTCACCAAAGGTGGCCTCTCATAACCTCCGATCAGTGGGTTCTGCAAATAGTCCGGCAAGGATACACCCTCAATTTGGCCTCAAAACCTCCAAATTGTCCACCGGGAGCTCAGTCTTACAGCTTCCAGCACAAGCAGGTACTTGCAGAGGAACTCTCCGCCCTTCTCAGCGCCAATGCGGTCGAGCCCGTGCCATCCGGGCAAGAAGGGCTGGGATTCTATTCCAGGTACTTCCTTGTGGAAAAGAAAACAGGGGGGATGCGTCCCATCCTAGACCTAAGGGCCCTGAACAAATATCTCGTAAAAGAAAAGTTCAGGATGCTTTCCCTGGGCACCCTTCTTCCCATGATTCAGGAAAACGATTGGCTATGCTCTCTGGACTTGAAGGATGCCTACACACACATACCGATACTGCCAGCTCACAGACAATATCTGCGATTTCAGCTGGGCACACGTCACTTCCAGTACTGTGTGCTACCCTTTGGGCTCGCCTCTGCGCCCAGGGTGTTCACAAAGTGCCTGGCTGTAGTAGCAGCGGCACTTCGCAGGCTGGGGGTGCACGTGTTCCCGTATCTCGACGATTGGCTGGTGAAGAACACGTCCGAGGCAGGAGCCCTGCAGTCCATGCAGATGACTATTCGCCTCCTGGAGCTACTGGGGTTTGTAATAAATTACCCAAAGTCCCATCTTCTCCCAGTGCAGAGACTCGAATTCATAGGAGCTCTGCTGGATTCTCGGACGGCTCGCGCCTATCTCCCAGAGACGAGAGCCAACAACTTGTTGTCCCTCGTCTCGCGGGTGCGAGCGTCCCAGCAGATCACAGCTCGGCAGATGTTGAGATTGCTGGGCCACATGGCCTCCACAGTTCATGTGACTCCCATGGCCCGCCTTCACATGAGATCTGCTCAATGGACCCTAGCTTCCCAGTGGTTTCAAGCTGCTGGGGATCTAGAAGACGTGATCCACCTGTCCACGAGTTTTCTCGAATCCCTGTATTGGTGGACGATTTGGTCCAATCTGACTCTGGGACGTCCTTTCCAAATTCCTCAGCCACAAAAAGTGCTGACCACGGATGCGTCTCTCCTGGGATGGCGAGCTCATGTCGATGGGCTTCACACCCAAGGAAGCTGGTCCCTCCAGGAACGCGGTCTACAGATCAATCTCCTGGAGTTGCGAGCGATCTGGAACGCTCTGAAGGCTTTCAGAGATCGGCTGTCCCACCAAATTATCCAAATTCAGACAGACAACCAGGTTGCCATGTACTATGTCAACAAGCAGGGGGGGCACCGGATCTCGCCCCCTGTGTCAGGAAGCCGTCAGCATGTGGCTCTGGGCTCGCCGTCTCGGCATGGTGCTCCAAGCAACATATCTGGCAGGCGTAAACAACAGTCTGGCCGACAGACTGAGCAGGATTATGCAACCTCACGAATGGTCGCTCAACTCCCGAGTGGTGCGCCAGATCTTCCAAGCGTGGGGCACCCCCTTGGTGGATCTCTTCGCATCTCGAGCGAATCACAAAGTCCCTCAGTTCTGTTCCAGGCTTCAGGCCCCCGGCAGACTGGCATCGGATGCCTTCCTCCTGGATTGGGGGGAGGGCCTGTTGTATGCTTATCCTCCCATTCCTCTGGTGGGGAAGACTTTGTTGAAACTCAAGCAAGACCGAGGCACCATGATTCTGATTGCTCCTTTTTGGCCGCGTCAGATCTGGTTCCCTCTTCTTCTGGAGTTATCCTCCGAAGAACCGTGGAGATTGGAGTGTTTTCCGACCCTCATCACGCAGGACGAAGGGGCGCTTCTGCATCCCAGCCTCCGGTCCCTGGCTCTCACGGCCTGGATGTTGAGAGCGTAGACTTTGCCTCTTTGGGTCTGTCAGAGGGTGTCTCCCGCATCTTGCTTGCTTCCAGGAAAGATTCCACTAAGAGGAGTTACTTCTTTCTGTGGAGGAGGTTTGCCGTCTGGTGTGACAGCAAGGCCCTAGCTCCTCGCTCTTGTCCTACACAGACCCTGCTTGAATACCTTCTGCACTTGTCTGAGTCTGGTCTCAAGACCAACTCTGTAAGAGTTCACCTTAGCGCAATCAGTGCATACCATTACCATGTGGAAGGTAAGCCGATCTCAGGACAGCCTTTAGTTGTTTGCTTCATGAGAGGTTTGCTTTTGTCAAAGCCCCCTGTCAAGCCTCCTACAGTGTCATGGGATCTCAATGTCGTTCTCACCCAGCTGATGAAACCTCCTTTTGAGCCACTGAATTCCTGCCATCTGAAGTACTTGACCTGGAAGGTCATTTTCTTGGTGGCAGTTACTTCAGCTCGTAGAGTCAGTGAGCTTCAGGCCCTGGTAGCCCAGGCCCCTTACACCAAATTTCATCATAACAGAGTAGTCCTCCGCACTCACCCTAAGTTCTTGCCAAAGGTCGTGTCGGAGTTCCATCTGAACCAGTCAATTGTCTTGCCAACATTCTTTCCCCGTCCTCATTCCTGCCCTGCTGAACGTCAGCTGCACACATTGGACTGCAAGAGAGCATTGGCCTTCTACCTGGAGCGGACACAGCCCCACAGACAGTCCGCCCAATTGTTTGTTTCTTTTGATCCCAATAGGAGGGGAGTGGCTGTAGGGAAACGCACCATATCCAATTGGCTAGCAGATTGCATTTCCTTCACTTACGCCCAGGCGGGGCTGGCTCTTGAGGGTCATGTCACGGCTCATAATGTTAGAGCCATGGCTGCGTCGGTAGCCCACTTGAAGTCAGCCTCCATTGAAGAAATTTGCAAAGCTGCGACGTGGTCATCTGTCCACACATTCACATCTCATTACTGCCTGCAGCAGGATACCCGACGCGACAGTCGGTTCGGGCAGTCAGTTCTTCAGAACCTGTTTGGTCTTTAGGATCCAACTCCACCCCCCGAGGGCCCTGTTTGTTCTGTTCCAGGCTGCACTCTCAGTTAGTTGGTAAATTTTTTAGGTCAATCTCAGTTATGTCCTCGCCGTTGCGAGGCCCAATTGACCATGGTTGTTGTTTTGAGTGAGCCTGGGGGCTAGGGATACCCCATCAGTGAGAACAAGCAGCCTGCTTGTCCTCGGAGAAAGCGAATGCTACATACCTGTAGAAGGTATTCTCCGAGGACAAGCAGGCTGCTTGTTCTCACTGATGGGTGACGTCCACGGCAGCCCCTCCAATCGGAATCTTCACTAGCAAAGTCCTTTGCTAGCCCTCGCGCGCCCGCGCGCACCGCGCATGCGCGGCCGTCTTCCCGCCCGAAACCGGCTCGAGCCAGCCAGTCTTCTTTTGTCCGCACTCGGTACGGTCGTGTTTTCGCCGTGTCGAGCCCCGGAAAGTCGACCTCGCGCGTCCAAATTCTGTTTGAGCGTGTTTTTTTCCTTCGGGAAAGCTTTGTTAGTCGGGAAGTGCTCCGGAAACCCTTCGACCGGGTTTCGTGTCAATCCTCCCCGTACTTCCAGCTTTTTGCCCCGGTAAGTTTTCTTTCGTCTTCGGGGTAGGCCTCTTTTCGGCCTCGGTCGAGATTTTTTCTCCCTCTAAATTTTTGGTGCTTCCATTTTCGCCATTTCGGCTTTTGATTTCGCCGGCGTGATTTTTCCGCCCATGACATCGAAGCCTTCCAGCGGCTTCAAGAAGTGCACCCAGTGCGCCCGGGTTATCTCGCTCACTGATCGACACTCGTCGTGTCTTCAGTGTCTGGGGGCCGAGCACCGCCCTCAGAACTGTAGTCTGTGTTCCCTTCTTCAAAGGCGGACTCAGGTAGCGAGACTAGCCCAGTGGAACGTGTTGTTCTCGGGCTCTTCGTCGGCATCGGCACCGGGATCTTCGAGTGCATCGACGTCGTCAGCGTCCAGACCATCTTCCTCGGCCGCCCCTGCATCGAGTGCATCGAGGCATCGGGCCTCTGCATCGGCGCCGAGACATCGGATAGCTGCATCGACGTCGGTGGTACCAGGACCTCGTCTGCTGATGTCGTCGGACGGTGGTGCATCGGGTGGAGTGCAGGTGAGGGCTGTCCATTCCCCTGCTGGTGGCGGTGAGCCCTCGGGTGGGTCTCCTCCTACCCTGAGGGCTCCTGCGGTACAGCCCCCCCGAGATCGACCTTCTTCAGTCTCGGCCCCGAGGAAGCGACGGATGGATTCGACGTCCTCCTCGTCGGTGCCGGGGAGCTCCGGTGACATGCTTCGGAAGAAATCGAAGAAGCATCGACACCGGTCTCCTCCCCATGTCGGCACCGAGAGCTCTGGGTCGCCGAGGGATTCGGCACCCAGCAGGCATCGGCACCGAGAGGACCGCTCACCCTCTGTTCAGGAGGTGTCGATGCGCTCCGCTCTGGACAGCCCGGTACAGCCTCCACGCCCGGAACAGGTACTGACGTCGACGCCTGCATCGACCTCACAGCCTTTCTCTACAGCCGCTCTAAACGAGAGCCTCCAGGCCGTTCTCCCAGAGATTCTGGGAGAGCTGTTGCGCCCTACCCCTCCGGTACCGGCGGTGCTTGCGCCTCCGGTACCGTCGAGCGTGGCGCCGGCTGGCCCATCGCCCAGGTTGAGGTCCCCGACGTCTGAGGGTCTTCCTTCTGATCCCACTCCCTCTCCTGAAAGACAGCTTTCTCCTCCCGAGAGTCTGTCTTTTGCTTCCTTTGTCCGGGAGATGTCTACGGCCATCCCCTTCCCGGTGGTTGTGGAGGACGAGCCCAGGGCTGAAATGTTTGAGCTCCTGGACTATCCTTCTCCACCTAAGGAAGCGTCCACTGTTCCCTTGCACCATGTCCTGAAAAAGACATTGCTTGCGAACTGGACCAAGCCATTAAGTAATCCCCACATTCCCAAGAAGATCGAGTCCCAGTACCGGATCCATGGGGACCCAGAGCTGATGCGCACTCAGTTGCCTCACGACTCTGGAGTTGTGGATTTGGCCCTAAAGAAGGCTAAGAGTTCTAGGGAACATGCTTCGGCGCCCCCGGGCAAGGACGCTAGAACCTTAGACTCCTTTGGGAGGAAGGCCTACCATTCCTCTATGCTCGTGTCCAAGATCCAGTCTTACCAGCTCTACACGAGCATGCACATGCGGAACAATGTGCGGCAGTTGGCGGGCTTGGTTGATGCTCTTCCCCCTGAGCAAGCCAAGCCTTTTCAGGAGGTGGTCAGGCAGCTGAAGGCGTGCAGAAAATTCCTGGCCAGAGGAGTTTATGACACTTTTGATGTTGCGTCCAGGGCCGCTGCTCAAGGTGTGGTGATGCGCAGGCTCTCATGGCTGCGCGCCGCCGAACTGGAGAATAGAATCCAGCAGCGGATTGCGGACTCGCCTTGCCGTGCGGACAACATTTTTGTCGAAAAAGTCGAACAGGTGGTAGAGTCTCTCCACCAGCGGGACACCGCATTCGACAAATTCGCCCGCCGGCAGCCTTCAGCTTCTACCTCTACAGGTAGACGATTTTTCGGGGGAAGGAAGACTGTTCCCTACGCTTCTGGCAGGCGTAGGTACAATCCTCCTTCCCGACAGCCTGCGGCCCAGGCTAAGCCCCAGCGCGCTCGCTCTCGTCAGCAGCGTGCGACTCAGCAAGGCCCCGCGGCTCCCCAGCAAAGCAAGGGGCGAGCTTTTGACTGGCTCCAGCAGAGCATAGCCGACATCCAAGTGTCCGTGCCGGGCGACCTGCCAGTCGGAGGGAGGTTGAAAGCTTTTCACCAAAGGTGGCCTCTCATAACCTCCGATCAGTGGGTTCTGCAAATAGTCCGGCAAGGATACACCCTCAATTTGGCATCAAACCCTCCAAATTGTCCACCGGGAGCTCAGTCTTACAGCTTCCAGCACAAGAGGGTACTTGCAGAGGAACTCTCCGCCCTTCTCAGCGCCAATGCGGTCGAGCCCGTGCCATCCGGGCAAGAAGGGCTGGGATTCTATTCCAGGTACTTCCTTGTGGAAAAGAAAACAGGGGGGATGCGTCCCATCCTAGACCTAAGGGCCCTGAACAAATATCTCGTAAAAGAAAAGTTCAGGATGCTTTCCCTGGGCACCCTTCTCCCCATGATTCAGCAAAACGATTGGCTATGCTCTCTGGACTTGAAGGATGCCTATACACACATCCCGATACTGCCAGCTCACAGACAGTATCTGCGATTTCAGTTGGGCACCCGCCACTTCCAGTACTGTGTGCTACCCTTTGGGCTCGCCTCTGCGCCCAGGGTGTTCACAAAGTGCCTAGCTGTGGTAGCAGCGGCACTTCGCAGGCTGGGAGTGCACGTGTTCCCATATCTCGACGATTGGCTGGTGAAGAACACATCCGAGGCAGGAGCCCTGCAGTCCATGCAGATGACTATTCGCCTTCTGGAGCTACTGGGGTTTGTGATAAATTACCCAAAGTCCCATCTTCTTCCAGTGCAGAACCTCGAATTCATAGGAGCCCTGCTGGATTCTCGGACGGCTCGCGCCTATCTCCCAGAGACGAGAGCCAACAACTTGTTGTCCCTCGTCTCCCGGGTGCGGGCGTCCCAGCAGATCACAGCTCGGCAGATGTTGAGATTGCTGGGCCACATGGCCTCCACAGTTCATGTGACTCCCATGGCCCGCCTTCACATGAGATCTGCTCAATGGACCCTAGCCTCCCAGTGGTATCAGGCCGCTGGGGGACTAGAGGACGTGATCCACCTGTCCACGAGTTTTCTCGAATCCCTGTATTGGTGGACGATTTGGACCAATTTGACTCTGGGACGTCCCTTCCAAATTCCTCAGCCACAAAAAGTGCTGACCACGGATGCGTCTCTCCTGGGATGGGGAGCTCATGTCGATGGGCTTCACACCCAAGGAAGCTGGTCCCTCCAAGAACGCGATCTACAGATCAATCTTCTGGAGTTACGAGCGATCTGGAACGCTCTGAAGGCTTTCAGAGATCGGCTGTCCCACCAAATTATCCAAATTCAGACAGACAACCAGGTTGCCATGTATTATGTAAACAAGCAGGGGGGCACCGGATCTCGCCCCCTGTGTCAGGAAGCCGTCAGCATGTGGACCTGGGCTCGCCGGAACGGCATGGTGCTCCAAGCCACATATCTGGCAGGCGTAAACAACAGTCTGGCCGACAGACTGAGCAGGATTATGCAACCTCACGAGTGGTCGCTCAATTCCAAAGTGGTGCGCCAGATCTTCCAAGCGTGGGGCACCCCCTTGGTGGATCTCTTCGCATCTCGAGTGAACCACAAAGTCCCTCAGTTCTGTTCCAGGCTTCAGGCCCACGGCAGACTGGCATCGGATGCCTTCCTCCTGGACTGGGGGGAGGGTCTGCTGTATGCTTATCCTCCCATTCCTCTGGTGGGGAAGACTTTGTTGAAACTCAAGCAAGACCGAGGCACCATGATCCTGATTGCTCCTTTTTGGCCGCGTCAGATCTGGTTCCCTCTTCTTCTGGAGTTATCCTCCGAAGAACCGTGGAGGTTGGAGTGTTTTCCGACCCTCATCACGCAGGACGAAGGGGCTCTTCTGCATCCCAACCTCCAGTCTCTGGCTCTCACGGCCTGGATGTTGAGGGCGTAGATTTTGCCTCTTTGGGTCTGCCAGAGGGTGTCTCCCGCATCTTGCTTGCTTCCAGGAAAGACTCCACTAAGAGAAGTTACTTCTTTCATTGGCGGAGGTTTGCCGTCTGGTGTGACAGCAAGGCCCTAGATCCTCGCTCTTGTCCTACACAGACCCTGCTTGAATACCTTCTGCACTTGTCTGAGTCTGGTCTCAAGACCAACTCTGTAAGAGTTCATCTTAGTGCAATCAGTGCATACCATTACCATGTGGAAGGTAAGCCGATCTCAGGACAGCCTTTAGTTGTTCGCTTCATGAGAGGTTTGCTTTTGTCAAAGCCCCCTGTCAAGCCTCCTACAGTGTCATGGGATCTCAATGTCGTTCTCACCCAGCTGATGAAACCTCCGTTTGAGCCACTGAATTCCTGCCATCCGAAGTACTTGACCTGGAAGGTCATTTTCTTGGTGGCAGTTACTTCAGCTCGTAGAGTCAGTGAGCTTCAGGCCCTGGTAGCCCAGGCCCCTTACACCAAATTTCATCATAACAGAGTAGTCCTCCGCACTCACCCTAAGTTCTTGCCAAAGGTCGTGTCGGAGTTCCATCTGAACCAGTCAATTGTCTTGCCAACATTCTTTCCCCGTCCTCATTCCTGCCCTGCTGAACGTCAGCTGCACACATTGGACTGCAAGAGAGCATTGGCCTTCTACTTGGAGCGGACACAGCCCCACAGACAGTCCGCCCAATTGTTTGTTTCTTTTGATCCCAATAGGAGGGGAGTGGCTGTAGGGAAACGCACCATATCCAATTGGCTAGCAGATTGCATTTCCTTCACTTACGCCCAGGCGGGGCTGGCTCTTGAGGGTCATGTCACGGCTCATAATGTTAGAGCCATGGCTGCGTCGGTAGCCCACTTGAAGTCAGCCTCCATTGAAGAAATTTGCAAAGCTGCTACGTGGGCTTCTGTCCACACATTCACATCCCATTACTGCCTGCAGCAGGATACCCGACGCGACAGTCGGTTCGGGCAGTCAGTTCTTCAGAACCTGTTTGGGCTTTAGGATCCAACTCCACCCCCCGAGGGCCCTGTTTGTTCTGTTCCAGGCTACACTCTCAGTTAGTTGGTAAAATTTTTTTAGGTCAATCTCTGTTATGTCCTCGCCGTTGCGAGGCCCAATTGACCATGGTTGTTGTTTTGAGTGAGCCTGGGGGCTAGGGATACCCCATCAGTGAGAACAAGCAGCCTGCTTGTTCTCGGAGAAAGCGAATGCTACATACCTGTAGAAGGTATTCTCCGAGGACAGCAGGCTGATTGTTCTCACAAACCCGCCCGCCTCCCCTTTGGAGTTGTGTCTTCCCTTAAGAGTATTGTCTTGCTACATACTGGACTGGCCGGCTCGAGCCGGTTTCGGGCGGGAAGACGGCCGCGCATGCGCGGTGCGCGCGGGCGCGCGAGGGCTTGCAAAGGACTTTGCTAGTGAAGATTCCGATTGGAGGGGCTGCCGTGGACGTCACCCATCAGTGAGAACAATCAGCCTGCTGTCCTCGGAGAATACCTTCTACAGGTATGTAGCATTCGCTTTCTCCGAGGACAGCAGGCTGATTGTTCTCACAAACCCGCCCTCCTCCCCTTTGGAGTTGTGTCTTCCCTGGTATTGTCTTGCTATATGCTGGACTGGCCGGCTCGAGCCGGTTTCGGGCGGGAAGACGGCCGCGCATGCGCGGTGCGCGCGAGGACTAGCAAAGGACTTTGCTAGTGAAGATTCCGATTGGAGGGGCTGCCGTGGACGTCACCCATCAGTGAGAACAATCAGCCTGCTGTCCTCGGAGAATACCTTCTACAGGTATGTAGCATTCGCTGTACAAATGGATGATGTCTTCCGATGATGTTGGGATTGTGTCACTCACTGAGCTAATATATATATATATATATATACATATATATATATATATATATATATAAATTACTAGCTAAAGCTTGAGCATTTGTGCTTCTTTCCGTATATTGCACCTCTGCAGAAATACCACAGTTTTTCTGCTGTACTGAGGGGTGCAGATATTTGTAGCACTCATCCCAATGGTTTTTCATTGTCTCCATTTTTTTTTTTTAGCTTTTTCTTAAACCTTAAATCTACAAAGGAAGTGTCTTTTTTTCCCCAATAACCATTGAATTAAGCTTAGCCTCCTGGCTCTTCAGGATGCTGAATAAAAGATGAGATTGAAAAACAGATGTTCAGCCCGTGCTTGAGAGGCCATAAATCTGCCTTCCTTGTCATCAAGCAGATGCAGCCATTACAGATCGGTTGTGTCCATCAACCAGCAGAGGGAGATAGAGAGCACACTTTTTTCCAGTGCCTCATACCAGCTTGCTCCACTGCCTCTCTTCAGTATTCTCTATCTCCCCTAGCAGAGTGGCTGCAGCTTCTTCGAGCTCCATCTAAAATCTGCCTGGAGGTTGCTCCTGTACTTTTGCCAGTTGTTAGCAGGGGTGTTGGAGGCTATAGCAGCTTCACTTTAAAGGCACATAGGTTCGCCCTTTCCCTGCCTTACCCATACCTCCATGGATGTGGACACATTGCTTAGCTTTCGCTGTCCTTCCCCACCAACAGTGGATGCAGGCACATAGGTTCGCCCTTTCCCTGCCTTTCCCACTCACCTGAGCCTCCGGAGTTCTATTTACCTCTGCTTTCCTCACAGCGTAAAAAAAAAAAAAGAACAGAGGTTTTTCCTTGCCTTTTTCTGTGGGACCGGAGCTGTGATACTCGGTCCAGTTAGGTAAGAGTGTTTTCTGACTCCTCCGGGGTGGGCCCGCGATCGTTTGGCGTGAACCGCCATTTTGAATTTTACCGCCGTTTTCGGCGATGGCTGCGGAGACAGTAAAGCGCTGTTCCAAGTGTGGCAAGCGCAGATCAGCAGCGGGGCTCTGTAAATCGTGCTGTACAAACGTTAGAGCCGGCCCGAGCATGGCGAGCGACGATTCTGCGCGCTCTGAGCTGGCAGCGGATACCATTTTGAATTTACCACATGGTGCGACCTCTGCGAGACGGAGAGTCCTGAGCCCGGGGGGAGGCCTCGGAGTGAGGCTGATATGAGAGCTACTTGCCCCGGCAGAGATCCGGGTGCCCAGGGTGAGTTTTTCTCCCCTGATTCTGTCTTATTAATGCATAAAGCATACATGCTTAAAAGAGCTCTCCCACAAAGCCCTGCAGGGGCCTCTTCTAATGCCCCCCCCCCCCCCCCCCCCGGTGGAGTCTAGCCTGGGTATGCCCTCTGAGGCGTTATTCCCTGATAATTGGCAGAATATGAAGCGCAGAAGGGCTCTTTCCCCTTCAGAGAGTGCTGCACCTCCATTTTCCCCCCCGTGGTTGGGCTGCGAGGATTCGGAGGACTCTGGCAGGCCTTCATGGTCTGAGGAGCCAGAGTCTGGTGCAGAAGTGACTCAGGATCTGGATGATCCCTCCGCGGTGAGGATTTTCCACCGTGATGAGCTGCCAGCGCTTATTTCTGATGCCCTGCAGGCTCTCTCTATTGAGGACCCTGCCAGTGGCACAGCCTCCTCTGTGAATCCTAGGATGGCTAGTACCAAAAAGCCTGCTCGAGCCTTTCCTTTGCATGACTCCATCCAAGAGCTTATTTCGGCTCAATGGGCTGACCCCGAGGGACCTTTGAAAGTTTCCAGGGCTATGGGGCAATTATACCCTCTGAGTGAGGAGCATATGGCTCGCTTTGCTATGCCTAAAGTGGATGCCCTAGTCACAGCTGTGACAAAGAGAACTACCCTCCCTGTTGAAGGAGGTGTTGCCCTGAAGGATATTCAAGACCGTAGACTGGAATCAGCACTTAAATGGTCATTTGAAATTGCAGGTCTCACTATTCGGGCGTCTGCATGCAGTTGTTATGCTGCTAGAGCCTGCCTGGCTTGGTTGCAACAGGCAGTGGATCAGCCCGGTGATGGAGCAGAGCCCTTTTCAGATGTGGCTCCGCGGATGGAGTCGGCCTTGTCCTTTCTTGCTGACGCCCTTTATGATATTGTCAGAGCTTCGGCTAAACACATGGCAGTAGCAGTGGCGGCTCGCCGTCTTCTTTGGCTACGGCATTGGGCGGCGGACATGGCCTCTAAGCAAAGGTTGGTGAAGTTGCCCTTTCAAGGCCTTCTCCTGTTTGGTGAGGAGTTGGAGAAAATTGTGAAGGGCCTGGGTGAGGCTATACCCCAGCACTTGCCCGAAGATAGGCCTCGGCCTTCCCAGCGAGCAGTTGGCTCTGTTTTGGGTATTGGGCCTCTGTTTTGGGTATTGGGCAGCTGATGTGACTTTTCCGTCACATTCCGCAGGCTACTTTGTTGAGGTGAGCCATTGTTTGGGGAAGTGGTAGACTGGTTAAGGACCAAGGGGTATCCAGGTCTCAGAGATTGTTTTTGTGTGGTCAGCCAATGCAGCCCAGGCAAATCTAGCGTTCAGGGTTCCCATTTCATCAGGACAAGGTTTCTGTCATGCTGCTAGAGGGAACTTGAATTCACTACAGGTCTACCACTGCCTCCCCCTCCTCCCAGTGGAGGGTTTTTGCTCCACTCCTTAAGTTTCTTCCTAGCAGGATGCCTTTCCCGGGTTCCTTTAAAAAAAAAAAAAAAAAAAAAAGCCTCTAGCATTGTCCTGGAGCTTTTCACCCAGGATTGCCATCTGGACTTCTGCCATTGGTTTTTCTTGTCTTTTCCCTGCTAGCTCCAGCCCGACAGTTTTGACTGTTCAAAGCCACCTTACAAGGCTTCTTCCTTTGGGTGCAATGACGACTGGCCTCTGTGCCAGTTGGAGAGTGGGAGGTTCACCCAACTTTGGGGTTCGCCGTTGAGAGATTCCTTACTCTTGGGCTTTTACTTTACAGTAGCCGAGGAGTGTGGTGACTTCAGTCTTTACCAGTGGCGTAGCCAGAAGGCAATTTTTGGGTGGGCTAACAGGTTTAATGGGTGGGCACTAGGGTTGCCAACTTTCTGAAAGAGAAAAACCCACTACCTGAAGCACCCGTGCCCTGCCTCACACCCCATGCTCCACCCCTACTCCGCTCCCAATAACTTCAGTGAGGGTAGCAGTGCAGGCCACACTGAAGCTTGAGGGAAGTCCAAAAGACTGCACTGTTCAGTCCCCGTTGAGCCATGGTCCCCCAACACATATATGCTTCTCCTGTATCAGGGTTTGTCAATTCTTTTGTGGCCACAACCCCATAATAGTGGCCAAATAAAATTATGTGACCCCCCCCCCCCCCAGAGGTGCAGAACAATTATGTACCTATAGAGAGCCCACTCAAGTTGTGACCCCAAATGTGGGTTTTGTGACCCCATTTGGTATCCCAACCCACAGTTTGGGAAGCTCTGTCTTATATGGTATTGAAGCCAAATACATTCTGCATCCCCTGGTCCTTCCCCAACAGTGGATGCAGAGCAGGTCTAGGACACTTCCCCATAAAACTCACCAAATACATGTTTGTCTCTTGTGTAATCTCAATAACAGACATGTGTAAAGTAATTCAAGCTACTCAGAACCTAGATCAAATCTATCATTCCAGCACTAGCTCCCAAAACAAGGATTCTACCTACGATATTTTAGGGCCCTAAATATTACAGTGATGCCCTAAAATATCAATACATCTATTAGGAAAACTGAACAAGCCAAATTACTACGGAATGCTACATAGAAAATTCATACTAAAAGAATACCTTGGTCACACACAAAGAACACAAATGCCAAATACAGAATAGGTGACCACAAATATAAACATGAATTAAACCGAAATCCCAAGAAGCCAGCCTTTTCATTTAGTACAATACCAGAGAAATAGAAAGAGATGCATTTCCTCCTATACTGTGCAAAAAAGAAACATGACACATGCCAGGGATGGTGTTAGAGGAGTGCAGCTAGGGCAACTGCCCTTGGCCCCCTGGTCAGAGAGAGTCCCAAGCCTGCCGGAACTTGAAGAAGGTGCAGCCTGATAATGTGCTTTGGGGTCCCTCCTAGATTTCTGGCCTGGGCCCCAGCCATATCTAACGCCACATCTGGCAGGATGTACATTTCAAATCACAAAATAGAAAATAAAATTATTTTTTCTACCTTTTGGTGTTTGGTCATTTTTTTTTTCCAAATAATGTTCATCCCATGATATGGTTTCTGCTTCCCACATCCTTCTCTTAACTCTCTCGCTAGGGTCTTCTGTCCATTTGACATTTCTTCTCTCTTCATGCTCACCATCCATCTTTGTGTCCCTATCTTTCCCCATCCAGCTTCTCTCCCCTCCCTCTTCCCCCCACCTGCCCGCCTTTGGCTTGCCTGCCCTCCTTCCTTTTCTCACTTGTTCTGTGTGTTTAGTATTTGACTCCCTGTTTTTTCATCCCTTGGCTTCAGTACCTCTTTCCTTTCCCTTTCCTTCTCCCCTCCCCCAGGTTCAGCACCTCTCTTCCTTCCAGCCAGTCAGCCACCGCCTCCCAGGAGTACAACATCTCTCTCCCTTCCCCACAGCCCCCCAAAGGGTCCAACACCTTTCTCCCTTCCCTCTAGCCCCCCCCACAAGTCCAGTACCCCTCTCCCTTCTCTCCAGCCCTACCCCCCCATGGGTCCAGCACTTCTCTCCCTTCCCTCCAGCCCCTCCCCCAACAGTGCCAGCATCTCTTTCCCTCCAGCTCCTCCCCCACAGCTCCAGCCCCTCTCTCCCTACAGCCCCCCCATATGTCCAGCACCCAGCCAGCCACCGAGCCTGCCCCTCCCATAGCGCAGCACTTCTCTCCTTTCCCTCCAGACCCCCCTGCCCCTCCCGGAAGGTCATCTCTTTCCTCCCTGCTTCTGTTGCTCCTTTCCCTGTGCTCCCACCTCGTCCCGCGAGTCCGGCACTTCATTTTTTTTCTCCCTGCTTCTGCCGCGGTGCTTCTAACTTAATACTGGCGTGCACAGCGATTCATAAACACGGGCCCTGCTCCGGGGTTCCCTCTGCCACGTGCGTTGGCATCCTGCCCTATCAGGAAGTTGCATTGGAGAGGGCGGGATGCGGAAGAGCAAACCCTGAAGCCGGCCTGTGTGTGTGAATCACTGACAGGTAGCACACACTAATATTCTTAAGCACTGCAGCAGAAGGACAAAAAAAAAAACAGAATTGAAAGACTCGACGGGAGCGGAGGGAAGGGAGCGAGTCAGCTAGGGATGCAGACATCGAGTGCACCATTCCTGGGTGGGCCTTGGGCAAAAGTGGGTGGGCCTGGGCCCACCTGTGGCTACGCCCCTGGTCTTTACACTGTGACCACTTCAGTCTATAATGATTTCAGCCTAGCAGGAAGAGTTTATAACCTCCCTGGATTTCCAGGAGGCATGCTTTCCTGTTTCCATTTGACCTCCCCCAGGGGGTGTCTGTGCTTTTTGGTCCTTGGAGACCACCATCAGTTATGATCACGGCATTCAGCCTTGTCGCATTACTCTAGCTGTGTTTCAAGTTTATGTTATTAGTGGTGGCCTTTCTTCACCAGGATGAATTTCGGGTTCATCCTTTTGTCAGTGGTTGGCTGATTTGAAGCTAGCTGTCCAGAGGATCTGCCATTTCATTCAAGTTAGCTTCTCTTTGGCAGGCTTTAGGTTTAGTCGTCTTTGTCACCCAGAGTCTGTTGTTTCTAGTCCAATTCTGGGAGTGTATGGCATGCTCTTCGACATAAGCTTTGGGCCCACTTTTGGTCCTCTTTACTCCTCAACCAAACTGCACACCCCAGTTAGGATTCTTTCCCTTCCATTTTCTGGGTTTTGAGAAACTGTTCCCAGTTCTGGGCACAATGGCCTCTCTCTGGGATGTTCTGCCAAGGCCCAGATTCTTCACTGGGCCACTTAGCAGTTCTTTCTCGGATCTTTGTGCCCTTCTCTCCTGAACTCTCCAAGCCACTTTTGCTCTTCATGCCCTTCTTTCCTGGACTCTTCATGGGTGGCTTCATTGCAACCTTCCTCTCACATCTCCCAGTACTTTCTCTGAGCAAGCATCTCCACCTTCTTGGCTGCTAGGGTGTGCCTTAGCATAGGGCTTCAGCTTAGTTCAGGGAAGGAAGCACTTGGACCACAGTGAGTAGCCAAAGAGAATAGATTGACTATTTTATTCCTGTAAGGAGCACAGGGTAATCTTGATGTAGGGGCTGGTGAAGGGAATGCCTTTAAGAAATAAAATAAGTCTTAAGCCAGGCCTTAAAATTTTTAAGTGATAGTTCTAACTGCATGTCAAATGGAAGTAAGTTCCTGTCAGGCTTCTTCCCTGGAAGCATTGGGTTTGTGAGCCCTTGGACCACTACCGTGGAGCGGCAGTGGCAGGCAAGGTCACCTTCAAAGCAGAGACGAGGCAAGGATGGACTGGAACCCCGGACTGGAGTTCTGCACAGGAATACTCAGGACTGGAACGCACCGGACGGGTGCCCACTGGACTGGAACCCACTGGAGTGGAGCCCATTGGACTGGAACACACTGGACTGGAACCCACAGGACCGGAACCCGCTGGACAGGAACACACTGGACCTAGGCTTCACCTACGTTTAGCCACCGTTCCCCCGAGTGTTGAGCCCTCAGGTTTGGGCAGCCGGCAGGGCTTACAGGAAAACTGGAACTAGCAAGCAGGAACAACAGGAATCAGGATACAGAAGTGCCCCCCAGGCACCTAGGCGAAAGCAAGGCAGACAGGCAGGGAATGGCCGGGTTCCGGCAATAGTCAGGTCTGGCCACAGGCAGAGAATATCTGGGTTCAGGCAGTAGTCGGGTCAGGCAGCAGGCAGCAAGTATCGGGGTTCAGGCATTAGTCGGGTCAGGCAGCAGGCAGCAAGTATCGGGGTTCAGGCAGTAGTCGGGTCAGGCAGCAGGCAGCAAGTATCGGGGGTCAGGCAGCAGGCAACAAGTATCGGGGTTCAGGCAAGGGTCAGGTCAAGCAGCAAGCAGAGAATATCTGGGTACAGGCAGTAGTCAGGTCAGACAGCGGGCAGAGAGTAGTCAGATTCAGGCAATGGTCAGGTCAAGTAGCAAGACTATGGCTGGAGCTCCAGTAGCAAGGAGTACTGGCAGCGGACAGGACTAGGGCTGAAGCTCCAGAAGCAAAGGAAAACACACACGGGAAAACCAGAAAGCTAAACACAAGAAAACTAGTAAAGCTGTACACAAGCTAACAAGACTATGCCCAAGCTAACTAGACACACGCTAGGAACTCACACAACACACAGGAGAACTAGTAAAGCTGTACACAAGCCAACAAGAAAAGCTATGCCCAAGCTACTAGTAACAAGCTAGAAACTCACACTGAACTGGACAAGGTAGCAGTGCACAGAGCACTCTAACATACCAAGGATCTTAGACAATGCAAAGGCAAAGGCTGTAGTCTCGAAGTGATTAATAAAGCCCTTCAACACCTGAGGAGCAGCTGCAGCCATCAGTAAGCAACTATGGAGGCTGTCCAGGCACAAACAAGAGAGACAAGTCCAGCAGCCTGGAAGAACCGGACTGGGCTAAAGTCTGGAATGGGTAGGAACAGCAAGACAAACTACGGCAGCCACTGGCTCTGGCCACCAGCGGGTGAGAGGAGCACAAACCAAGGAGCAGGCAGAGCGCACACAGAACATAGAGAGACTTAGAATACCTAGGTGCAGCACAAACAGAGCCAGGCTGGGGACAGAGGTAGAGCTAACTCAGGCAGCACCCCCAGGTGCAGTAGAGTGGAGTAATTAGAGCCATGCTGGAAGCAGCCAGCACACAGAAGGAAAACTACTCCAGAAAGGATAGGCAGAAGCCAGCTTAGAAGCTGACCCCCAGAAATAAGGCAAGTCTGAGGGTGGTCACGGCCACAGACGTGACAGTTCCATATCAAAAGAGCGACTACTCAAAACAAGATCAGGCAGAATGAGATTGTATATGACTATGGGAAGGAACAATTAGTAACTGTTGGGAGGAGCAGAGATGTTGATTTGGAACAAAGGGAGTCAGAAAATTATATAAGAATGATGGCAAACCTATATGGATGATTTGGTGAGCAAAGGATGCTACTTTAAATGAGACCCAGTAGAAAATGGGGAACCAATGCTCAGTTATGAGTAACAAAGAAATACTATCATATTTTGTTTGCACCATGGATGAGTTTGACAACTGTATTCTGAACTAATTGGAGTTGTGTAATTTGATACTGAGGTAACTCTGAAAGAATAGAATTACAGTATTCAATGTGTGAAATAATGAGTGTGAACCAGTAATCAAAGAGAGTGGCTATCAAGAAGGGAGTGTGCTGCATGGAGCTGACAGTATATAAATGGACTTACAAACAATCATGAAAATATGTCAGAGAAGGAGATACAGTTATCAAAGATAACTCCTACAATTTGAGTGGAACTAGTCAGTGTAATATCAGTGTCACAGTTATTTGATAAGGTAGTGTTGAGGAGCTAGAATAAGAAGAGAGTATTACATCAGTTTTTGAAGGATTCAGTTTCAATCCATAATAGAGAGTAGGGAAGCAGGGTGGAGGGGTAGCAGTCCTGATCTGGGAGACAAACTGGGCAGAATCTCCACCCCCCACCTGTCTGAGTCAGAACGCCTGCTAATCCAGCTGGGAGACAAGGAACCAATATGGCAGCTTGTGGTCTACAGAACACCTTGCAATACCACATTGTCTGAGCAAGAACTGCTGAATCTGCTGATTGAGGGAGCTGAAGGCTCCTTTAACCTACACACCAAAACTCCAGACACCACTACTGCTGCCTTCCTTTCATTCAGGTGATCAAATCTCCAACCCATGAAAAGGGCCATATGCTAGACTTGGTGTTCTGCAAAGGGGTCGACATGTTGAACACAAGTCTGGTGGCATAGAGATAACACCCCATCCATGGACTGATCGTTTCCTAATCAAATTTTCTATTAAAGACTACATAAAACAGATGGGCCCAATCAAAGTTTGGAAGGAAATCCGAGACATGAGAAGTATGACTGCTGAAAACTTTCTAGAGGCCTTGTCTTACCCCCATGTGGATGAAAAGACGTTGACCGTGACAGAACAGGTTGATATCTGGAATGCATGCTTAGCATTGGCATTAGAAAAAACGGCCCCTCTAAAGAAAGTCCTTTGCTCCACAAACATGTTCCCTGTGGTTGGATTTCTTCCAGTTACTTGTGACTTGGCTTGGCCACTGTTGGAAAGAGGATACTGGACTAGATTGGCTATTGTTCTGACCCAGTATGGCTACTATTATGTTTTTGCGTAAGGACTGCTTTATGGAGCAGCTGGTACAGGAGCCAACAAGGAGGAAAAATTCTTGACCTAGTCCTTAGTGGAGTACATGATCTGGTGCAGGAGGTAATAGTGCTGGGGCTGCTTGATAACAGTGATTATAATATGATCAGATTTGATACCGGCTCTGGAGTAAGTACATACAGGAAATCCAATAAGTTAGCATTTAACTTTCAAAACAGAAACTACAATAAAATGAGAAGAATGATGGAAAAAAAACTTGAGGAGCAGCTGCAAAGGTCAAAAATTTACATCAGGCGTGGATGCTGTTAAAAAATACCATCCTGGAAGCCCAGAGCAGTTATATTCTATGTATTAAAAAAGGAGGAAGGAAGGCCAAATGACAGCCAGCATGGTTAAACAGTGAGGTGAAGGAAGCTATTAGAGCTAAAAGAAAATCCTTCAGAAAATGGAAGAAGGATCTGACTGAAAATAAGAAATAGCAAAAGGAATGGCAAGTCAAATGCAAAGCACTGATAAGGAAGGCAAAGAGGGACTGTGAAAAAATGTTTACGTTTGAGGCAAAAACACACAGTAAAAACATTTTTTTTAAAGGTATATTAAAAGAAAGATGCCGGCAAAAGAATCAGTTGGGCAGCTAGATGACTGAGGGGTAAAAAGGGCACTCTGCTTCGGTCTTCACCAAGGATGATTTGGGAGAGATACTGGTGCCAGAAATGGTATTCAAAGCTGACGAGTTGGAGAAACTGAATGAAATCTCTCTAAACCTGGAAGGCGTAATGGCACAATTTGACAAATTGAAGAGTAGCAAATCTGGACCAGATGGTATTCATCCCAGAGTACTGATAGAATTGAAAAATGAACTTTCAGGACTATCGTTTAGTAATATGTAATTTATCTTTAAAATCAAGCATGGTATTGGAAGGTTGGAGGGTGGTCAATGTAACACCGATTTTTAAATAGGGTTCCAGAGGTGATTTGAGAAATTATAGAATGGTGAGACTGATGTCTGTGCTGGGCAAAATGGTAGAGACTATTATAAAGAACAAAATTACAGGGCATATTCAAAAGCATGGATTAATGAGACAAAGCCAACATGAATTTAGTGAAGGGAAATCTTGCCTCACCAATCTACTACATTTCTTTGAAGAGGTGAACAAACGTGGATAAAGGTGAGCCGATTAATATTCAAAAGGCATTTTACAAAGTACCTCAAGAAAGTCTCCAGAGGAAATTGGAGAGTCATGGGATATGAGGTAGTGTTCTATTGTTTATTATAAACTGTTTAAAAGGTAGAAAACAAAGAGTAGGGTTAAATAGTATTCTCAATAGATAAAGATAGATAGTGATGCATTTGGGAAAGAGGAACTAGAATTAGAGTTACGTGATGGATGGAAAGTTCCACATTAGGTGTCACTGACCAGGAAAGGGATGTAGGTGTGATTGTTGATGACACGTTGAAACCCTCTGCTCAGTGTGCGGCAGTGGCTACGAAAGCAAATAGAATGTTAGGAAATATTAGGAAAGAATGAAAAACAAAAATGAGGACCTTATAATGCCTTTGTATCACTCCATGGTGCGGCCACACCTTGTTTACTGTGTGCAATTCTGGTCACCGCATAAAAAAAAAAAAAAAGCTATAGTAGAATTAGAAAAGGTACAGGGAATGGCAATGAAAATGATAGAGGATGGAATGACTTCCCTATGAGGAAAGGCTGAAACGGCTAGGGCTCTTCAGCTTGGCGAAAAGACAGCTGAGGGGAGATATGATAGAGGTCTATAAAATAATGAGTGAAGTAGAATGGGTAGATGTGAATTGCTTGTTTACTCTTTCCAAAAATACAAAGTAGTAAATTTAAAACAAATTGGAGAAAATATTTCTTCACTCAACATGTAATTAAACTGGAATTCATTGCCAGAGAATGTAGTTAAAGCAGTTAGCTTAGCAGGTTTAAAAAAGTTTTGGATAGATTCCTAAAAGAAAAGTCCATAAGCCATTATTAAGATAGACTTAGGGAAGGTCCACTGTTTATTTCTAGGATAAGCAGCATAAAATGTACTGTTTTGTGCTTTTGCCAGGTATTTGTAGCCTGGATTGGCCACTGTTTTAAACAGGATGCTGGGCTTGATGGACCTTCGGTCTGTCCCAGTATGGCAACACTTATGTTCTTATCGGCTCCTTTTGTGTGGTGTCCAGTATTATTGGATGGGGCCATGGTGACCACCTTCCAGGTCACAATTTGCAGAGAAGAGATGTCTTGAGCATCTCTATGTGGGACCTAACAGCTTCTGAATGGGTTAATTATTGATGGGTCTTGCATGATGGGGATAATCTGATCTGGGGTTTATATACAGTAATATGGCCAAATAGTGTCCAGAATGGTTTACAGAAATAAGAGCTACTACATACATAATTACTTCTTGAAAATAAATCTAAAAGTCAAAATTACAAATCATTCAATTAAAAATTTTCTGGAGTAACAATCTTAAGAAGCTTGCCAAATAATTTGTAAGATGAGTGAGATTAAACGGAAATAGGAAGAATGTGATGGTAGGAGCTACTTTTGGTTGGATCCTCCATATTGCCTGGTCAGGGTAGATGAAGACAGGGCCACAATGTTTCGGCCATGCTTCTTGGGAGCTCCTGCATAGAGTAGCAGACATGGTAATCTTGAACAAGTTGTGCAGTTTCATTCTCTGAGTTAACTGTCTTTTGAAGAAGTCTGGAACTTTAGAGACCAAACTTCAGATGCTAAATGAAACTACTTATTGGAGCTTCCTCCTCATGTCAGGCCTCTATTTCCAGTACTGGTCATCTGTTTATCCAAATACAGAGGCCAAGAGCAGCACTATTTTGACAACGTCATCCTTTCCTCAAGAAGATAGTACTGGACATAAGGTTTGACTGGAGTGGACTCCTCATTGTAAACAGCTGTTTTCCGGTTAAATTTCTTCACAAACATGAGTCTTCATTTTTGATTGGATACTACTCTAGGGGACTTCACTTCACCTTCACTATAGGCTTTTGGTTCAGCATTAGTTATCGATGAGCCACAGGTTTTTGGTCTGAAGAGTTCTGAGTCTACCTTTTATTGGGGTCCCAATGCAGAATGGCAGACCTCTTCGCATTTGTCCCTCGGTATCCACGTGACGAACGTTTTTTCCAAGGTCTGCCACTAGATATTCCCAGATTAGGTATCCTGGATCCCTTGTGAACACTTCAGATTTTCTCCCCATGGAAATGTAGACAAGTCCAAATAGGATATAATAAATTAGAGATTAAAAAAATGTGGGTGTGGGGGGTGGTGGTCAGCTTAACAGATATTTGATTGTATAACGTAGCAGTTAAACTTAGATGGGTCTGTGAAATACATACAGGCTCCTATAAATTTGCCCCAGAGCATATTTACAGGTAGGAGTGGGGTTGGCCTGCTGCCAGTTTCTTTTGCAAACCTTCAGCTCTGGAGTTATTGTCGTTCCCTGAGGTGACTGGATGGATCATACCCCTTCTTTACTAAGTTTGACCTTATTTTCTTGGCCCTGCCACCAAGAAATAGTATAAGCTAGGTAGGAAACATAGACCAACATACTTTTTTTCAAAGTTTGATATCTTCTTGGGCAGCGCAGTTGGGGAAGGGAGTGTCATAAGAGGAGCTTTCATCTAGTTTTGCCACAATTGCTTGAGTTATCCTTAATGTGGGTTTGCATGATATCCACTTGAAAATCTTGCATAAGACTTACATTCAAAATACAAAGAGGAATCAAGAGTACACCAAACCAGAACAGAGCAAAAAAAGCACACAAGGACTTTCAAAACTTGGACAATCAGAAATTGTTTCAGTGATCCTATTAACCTCCATGTAACTTGCATAAAAAATAAATAGAGCTTAAATATTGTAGGATTAAATGCAAAGAAGGATCTGTCTGTGTTCCTGTAAACTGTGTAGTTTTCTTTTTAACTAGTTTGAGGATTTTTTTTTAGTGGAGTTTGATCTGTGCAAAGTTTAAAAATTATGATGTGATATGATTTTTATGTTCCCTATATGATAATCATGATTAGGAGTTTTGACAATATGATTTTTGTGGTAACTATAGCATTAGAGTGCTGCCATTTTTTTTTTTTGCCAGGAATTTGTTTGACATTAATAGTTTTTTTTAATAAATACCTGGGCAGTTTATTTTTATTGTCTTATTATTTTTAGTCTACATCACAAGTTTTTCAGTCCTCATGTGGATTTTTAGTTTTCTGCCTTTTTTGTAGTTGGGACTTTTTTTTGGTAAGACAAGCTGTGCTGTTTGTAGTGATTCTTTTTAGTACTACCATATAAATATTTTCTTCTTAGCCTCACTATATACATTTCTTATTTTGTATTAATGAATGTTAATGTTTTGCTGTTTGATTTTAATATTCATTTTAAACTTGTTTGAATAGCACTGTCATGGAATTTAAGGGGATCACTGAGTATGGATTGCTTGTATATATGTTTTAATATTTATATATCATTATATATACATGTGATGGTTTTTAACATATCATTCTATTGTTCTTTCATTTATATGTATATTTATTTTATTTTATGTTATTTCTATAGACCCCTGATGCAGATGGACTTATGCCAAAACACGGCCCCTGTCGGGTTACTTTTGAATAACAATTTCTGATTTGTCCCAGTCTTGAAGGCCCTTGTTTGCTTTCTTTTGCTGTGATAAGGCTTACATTGCCAGATGTAAAGGGAAACAGATGGGTCTGTGGCAGGATGATGCATGTTTAAGATGTAAGGGTAATCCCTGCACACTGGTGCATTATTTTTAGAAGTACTCCACTGTGCAAAGTTTTTGGCAAGAAGCTTTCTCTCACTTGGAAGGGGTCATAGACATGTCACCTGAATGGTACTATAGGACACTCTTGTTGGGTATTGAAGTGGATCTAGTGGACCAGGGGGTGGCGGACTTTCATAGGCATTTTCTTTTATTAGCTTTTATCTTGACGAGGAAAGTTATACCACAACATGGGATAGGCGAGATGCTCCCTTCTGTACAACATTGGATTAATCTTATATTACAAATGGCAGAATGGAAACTCATGAGATTGGACTTCCACAAGTGGGAGAAGAACAAGAGATATTGTGCTGTCTGGCATAAGTTTAAAAATTTGGTTTTGGGAGCTTCTAAGGTCATGTGGCTAGAGGGGTAGAGGGTTGGGAGAGAAGGGAGGGGGAATACAGTTACATACGGGTTGGAGCACGTACAGCTACCTTGTACTTTGTTTATTCATTCACTGTACTAATTGAACTTGCTGTTTTCTTCTGTTTGTGTTCTGCTTAAAGTGTACAGTGTTTCTGCCCATTTAATAAAGACATTTTTTAAAAAGTTGGTATAATTTTGGATTCATCTTTCTTTTAAATTACAGATTTCTGTGATTTAAAAGTTGTTTTTTTTTTTTTTTCTAAATCAGGGTAGTGATGTGACGTAAGAACTTGTTCTCATCAGAGCGTTTTTGCTTGGTGATGCAAAATTGTTTTGTTAGTGCATTTAGATTACTGTAATGCCCTTTATTGTGGTCTTCCTCAATCTTCTTTAAGAGCATTGCAAGTAGCGCAAAACTCTTCTGCTCGGATGATAGGGGGTATTAATAAAATGGATCATGTTACTCCGCAGCTTTTTAAAATACACTGGTTTCTGGATGTTTGATGGGTTAGGTTTAAGATATTATTGTTGTAAATTTCTTTTCCTTAATTCCTGCCAGTTGAGTCTAGAGTCTACCCATGGAAGCCATGGCAGTCAAGGGTTCTTGGTCTGACAAATTCAGAAAGCTAACAATGAGTATGCTGTAGCCCAATCTGATAGTTCCATTTGTGTATGGACTTCTCATTCGTGGGTTATTGACAATGAACTGATAATCTTTACTGCACCTGGTTTGGCTTTGGGGGTGAATTGGAAACCAAAATATAAGACGTGCATTCAGTAATCTTAACTTTAGATAGCACCAACCCCATCTAAAAGGGAGTGAAGTCGGCTTTGAGCTGTTTTTCTTGGACTCCATCTGTAGTTAGAGGGACAAAACCTACCCACCTGGACGGCCTTGCAGGACTTGAGGAAAGAAAAGAAATGGGTATATTTAGATTTTCCCATTCTAATTATTAGTACATGATGCTGGATTCCATGTTAGGAGTTTTTACCTGTGAAAAGGATCTGAATATTGAGTGCTATTGTAGTAGTCCCATATCCAGAAAAAGAAAGCAGAACTAAAAAGGTATGTAGAAGGGAATAGAATGGTTCCCCAATGAAGAATGACTGAACAGGTCAGGGCTCTTCATTTTAGATAAGAGGTAACTGAGAGGGGCTATAATAGAGGTTAATAAAATCATTAGTAGCATGGAACAAGTAAATATGTAATGATTGTGCCTTTTCAGGTACCACTAAGTCAAGGCAGATGCTCATAAAACTGATAGCATGAGAACATAAGAGTAGCCATACTGGGCCAGACCAATGGTCCATCTAGCCCAGGATCCTGTTTCCAACAGTGGCCAAGCCACGTCACAAGTACCTAACAGAAACCCAAATCGTGGCAACGTTCGATGCTACAAATCCCAGGTCAAGCAGTTGCTTCCCCATATCTGTCTCAATAGCAGACTGCGGACTTTTTCTCCAGGAAGTTGTCCAAACAGTTTTTAAACCCAGATATACTAACCGTGTTACCACATCCTCCAGCAAAGAGTTCCAGAGCTTAACTATTGAGTGAAAAAATATTTCCTGCTATTAATTTTAAATGTATTTCCATGTAACTTCCTCGAGTGGCCCCTAGTTTTTGTACTTTTGGAATGAGTAAAAAAATCAATTTACTTCTACTCGTTCTTTACCATTCAGGATTTTGCAGACCTCAATCATATTTCCCCTCATCTGTCTCTTTTCCAAGCTGAAGAGCCCTAACCTCTTTAGCCTTTCCTCATATGAGAGGAGTTCCATCTCCTTTATCATTTTGGTTGCTCTTCTTTGAACCTTTTCTAATTCTGCTACATCTTTTCTGAGGTACGGCGACCAGAACTGAACGCAGTACTCAAGGTGCAGTCTCGCCATGGAGCAATAGAGGCATTATAGTATTTTTGGTTTTATTCACTATCCCTTTCCTAATAAGAAAGTGTGTTTTCACTTATTGTATAATTGTTATGGAATTTGTTTATTGAAGATGTTGGCAAGGCTATGAGCATAGCTGGTTTTAAATGAGTTTTGTCAAATTCCTTGGTGGAAAAGTACACAAACCATTTTTAGTTAGGTAGACTTGGGAAAAGCAACTGCTTTATTTGTAAGCCATAAGGAAAAGGGTCTGTTCTTTGGGATGGTACTGGGTGCTTGTGACTGGGATTGATTGCTGTAGAAGACAAGGCACCGAGCTAGATAGACTTAAATCTGACTTAATAAGACATACATTTTGTTCTTAAGTGAAATTTCTTTATGGGGGCTTACATTTGATGAAAGAATTAACTATAACCCTTTAACAGAACACTACAGTAGGTCTATAAAACCTATCCTCTTCCCCTTTTTGAGAGTTGTTTGCACTTTTAATGTGGAAATCCTGAAGGTAGGTAGGTTCTAGTGTCTCCTTGTATAGTTAAGTTGGTGAGGGCAGTTTTCAGAAATCTTTCCTAGGTGAGTAGGTAGTTAGTACAGCCTGACTAAAAAATTGCCTCTCTCAACTATGGCTAAAAAGTGATTCTGCTTTTTATGGCATACAGTTTCAACCCTATTAAAAAAAATGTTCCTGTGGGTATCTTAAGTTGAGGGAGGAAAATAAGTTGTACATGGGATTTTAAATGTACAGGTGCTATTTTACTTCCTGATGGCCAGCTGCTCAAATTGGTGCAAAATACACAGACCAGGGCTTCCCAAACCTGTAATGGAGACCCCTTTACTGGGAAGATTTTCAGGATATCCACAGTGATTATGCAGGAGAGAAATTTGCATGCACTGAGTCATCTGTATATATTGTGTATATATAGTGAATATCCTGTAAACTTGACAGCTGGTGGAGTCACTGGGACAGGTTTGAGAAGTTCTGTCACTGTTGCTTTGTATGCAGTGCTTTGTACCTAAATTATTTGTAGGGAAATGAGGTGAATTGATGTCTTTTGATAACTGGTGCAGTTATTGAGCTTGCCCTCTTAAAGCTTGGGATGAAACATTTCAACATATTACTGTCTGTGTGGCTGTTACTTTTGAAGAATAAGAACATAAGAGTAGCCATACTGGGTCAGACCAGTGGTCCATCTAGCCCAGCATCATGTTTTCCAAACAGTGGCCAAGCCAGGTCACAATTCCTGGCAGAAACCCAAATCATGGCAACACTCCATACTACAAATCCCAGGGCAAGCAGTTGCTTCCCATGTCTGTCTCAATAGCAACTACGGACTTTTCCTCCAGGAATTTGTCCAAACCTTTTTTAAAACCCAGATACACTAACCGCTGTTACCACATCCTCCGGCAAAGACTTCCAGAGCTTTAACGATTCGTTGAGTGAAAAAATACTTAGTCTTATTTGTTTTAAAAGTATTTCCAGTGTCCCCCTAGTCTTTGTACTTTTGGAACGAGTAAAAAATAGATTTACTTCTTCTCGTTCTACACTACTCAGGATTTTGTAGAACTCAATCATGTCTCCCCACAGCCATCTTTTCCAAGCTGAAGAGCCCTAACCTCTTCAGCCTTTCCTCATATGAGAGGAATTCCATCCCCTTTATCATTTTGGTCACTTTTCTTTGAACCTTTTCTAATTCCACTGTATCTTGTTTTGAGATATGGCAACCAGAACTGAACACAATACTCAAGGTGTGGACGCACCATGGAGCAACACAAAGGCATTATAGTATTTTTGGTCTTATTCACAATCCCTTTCCTAATGATTCCTAGCATCGTGTTTGCTTTTTTGGCCGCCGTCACACACTGAGCAGAAGATTTCAGCGTATTAATCTACAACGACACCTAGATCTATTTCTTGAGTACTGAACCGTAAGGTGGCCACATGCTCTATTGTTTTTCAGTACGTGTAGCTCACTAACTCCTCTAAGATATAGAGAGGGGGTTAAAAGCAATAAATCATTTTTAAAGGGGTTTCCTTGTATTATTTTGCATTGAGGTTTGATAGTCTAGTGAAGGGGTATACCAGTGAGAAGCATGCCAGGTTTGGACCACTAATGTGAAGATATATTTAATTCAGATTCTAAAGAGCTGTTTTCCTAAAGGGCAGGGCGTTTATGGTATTAAATCTTTTAGTCAGGCTTTGGCATGTTCTGTGGAGCCTGACATGATTGCCAAGTTTGGTATTTAATAATAGTGATAATAATAGCCACATCACAGGATATACATGTTTGCATTTGTTTTTCAACGTGATACTTATTATTTTGATTGCAGTCTAATTCATTTATGCATGTGCGTAGCTTTTCATTTGCTAGACTTGCTAAATAAATTTTGTGGAAGTTTTTTTTTTTTTTTTTTTCCTTTTTCATACACCTAAAAGGTGTCTTCGAGCTCTTGGAATCTCAATCACAGGTTTGATCTGTTTTTTCTGTTCAGGATCTTGCAAGCTTGAAAATGTTAAGTCTAGAACTCATTACATTTTCTACATGAAGCCCCATCAAGGTTGTTAGAATGTCTATGTACAGTGGCTTGTAGAAGTCATCACATCCTTGTATATTTTCAAATTCTGCTGTCTGATAAAATACAGTTCAGCATAACATTAAAGTAGGAATTTTTCACTGATCTACATCAGCACTCACCAGTCTTTCTGCAGCCACTGTCCCAATTTGTGCACCTGCAGGAGAATAACATTGTTCCCTGAGTACATTTTTGGTTGTGACTGCTTGATGCATTGGTTTTTAGAAGCACCATGAGTTTCTGTGTAATTGAGAATTTCCAACAGATTGTTAACCCTGATGTAGCTTACCTTGAGCTTCTTATATCTTGCTATTTTTTTGTTAGTTTCCTCTTTTTTGGTTCTTTGGCACCAGCCTCATTCCTTTTTTTTGGTTCATATGGTGCATACACATATACATAACAAAACAATCTGGTCTTTGGGGAATGGGATTTGTCTGGATTTATGGGAAAAGAATGGGATTTGATACACCACTGTTGTGATTTACAATCCAAAACAGTTTGCTTATTACATATTGTATAATGTATATTTCATTTAGTTGTTTGCTATGTAAGCCACATTGAACCTGAGTCACTCTCAGGTTAATTTGGGGTAAAAATGTCATAAATAAATAAATTGATACTTATTTTGTACCTGAGCAGTGGGGGTTAAGTAACTTGCCCAGAGTCACAGTGAACTGCAGTGGGAATTGAACCCAGTTCCCCTAGTTTTTAGGCCACTGCACTAACTACTTGTCTACTCCTCGGCTCCAACTCTGAATACATAACTCTGGACCTCTGATTTTCAAACTTTGATGTGTATTTAGATGCTTTAGATTTTGTGTACAAGTGAGTAAGACAATCAGTACACTGCTTGTTTTGAAAACAGGTGAGGAATATGATTATGCCTTATGTCAACAAATATCCATTCAACAAGCAGGCATACAAATGAGTAATGTTATTGAGTTGTTGTGGGATAGAACAGCTTTCTTGGAACTCAGAACTACCCTATTTATATACAGTTATCTCCCTTCTTAATCTCTGGGTGGTTTACAGTAAGACATCAACAATATCTAATACATTAGATTTCCTGAAAGCATCAATGCATCACAGTTATGCTATAACATCAAAATCAAGTGACCATCATTAACAACCCAGTCACAAGCCCCAAACTAAAATAAGCTATAATCAATAAACTTTAAATTATCACACTCATCTACCTCCATGTTATATCTTCCTGGTTCACTGTGATGTAAGTTTCTCTAAATCACCCTCAAATAGTGTTTCTAGTGTACGTATCTCCTTGGTAAAGACAAAAGGAAAAAAATTGATTTCTTATCTCAGTGTATTGAAAAGTATTGGGAGTCAGGTAAAGAGGGTCTTGAGACAGCTACTGTATACAAAGAGATTCTGGAATATAAAAATGCAAGGTCCAGACAAGAAGATGAATCCGTACAGTAATGCTTGGTAAAAGTGTGGTGGAGGACCAAGTAGCTGCTCAATGAAAGTCTAGTACTGATGCAGAAAAGTGATTGGCTGTAGGAGTGGTTTGTAAAATGGTTGTAAAGCACCATCTTGGTGCAGAGGATGGTAGCCTTTGTTCTACTCTGAAGCGTAAAGAGCTAGAAGCTACTGCTGTGCATTAGTACCACACAAGAAGGCTTGTAGCAATTTTTTGCACAAAGCTTTGACACCATTTGGCATAGTGCATCCTTGGCTCAAGAAGGCACATTCATTTCCTGCAAAGACATTTCCAGCACAGATCTGGCATAGATATTCTTATCTTCTCTGATTCAGGTACAAGAGTCTATATTATCACCACCTGCTTGGTGCAATAACACTACATAGGGTAGTTCAGATGTTCAGTTTTTGAGCACAAAGCCCCTTACGTGACCCTAGTTTTGGTGACTGGCAGATCTTCCTGTCAGTTTCCTTGCTCTTAGAGCAGGCATTGACAGATTTCTTTGGATTTAGGATCCAGCTCAAAAACATGAGAGGCAGTGGCTGAGACCTTTCCGTGTCCGTGGGAGAAGAAAGCTTAGTAAATTGGGCCTTTAACGCACCCCTACCCCAGGGCCGGTCTTAGGCAGAGGTGACCAAGGCGGCCGCATAGGGCCCCGCGCGGCGGGCCTCAACTCTGCCTCTTCCTCCGACTCCCGCTCGCTCGGACCGCATCGTCATCATGATCCCGCTCGCTCCGGACCGCATCATGATCGCTCCACTCCCGCCACCAGTGCCCCCCCCCCCCCCCCCCCCGCTGAGCCCGCCGTCAGCTCCCGGCGCCTCCTAGTCCCAGGACAATGACAGTTGCAGCGACGGCCCGGCCCCGACAGACAGTTGCAGGCACAACGGCTCACCCCAGCTTTTCCCTTCCGCCTTCCCGCTCAATGTCCCGCCTCCTTCTGATCAGGTATTTCCTGTTTCCGCGAGGGCGGGCGGGAGTCATTGAGCGGGAAGGGAAAAGGAGCTGGAGCGTGGTCGGAGGTGAGCCATCGATGTGCCACTGCCAGTGCCATTCAAAAGCAAGGTATGAATGATGATAGCTTTTCTTATAAAGGAACCAAAGTGCTCTTGTTGATTTGCGAATGGAACTCAACCATTAAAGTGATGTGGTGGTTCATTTGTGCAGGTGAGCCATCGCTGGTGCAAGTGCTGTGCAACTTAAAATAAAGTCAAGTGGAGGAGCTGGAGCAAGTTTGTGCCCAGGGCCGGTCTTAGATGCAACAGGCTATCATTCTTCCTAAAACCGGTCTGGTAGGGGTGTAAAACAAAGGTCTTGTCCAAGAAGTCACAAAGTTGGTAGTGAACAATTTTGGCAATGAATGGAAGGTTTGAGATGGGCCAGAAGTTTGCAGGGTCAGAGGAGTCAAGGGTAGGTTTCAAGACTAGAGCATGCTTCCAGGCACTTGGAACACTGCTGTTGGATAAAGAGATTTGAAGAATGGGTAAAAATAAGGGGAACACATGAGGTGCTAGATGCTTGAATAAGTGAGTGTGCCAGGGATCAAGAAGAGAGTCAAAGGGGTTCATGTCCTGGAGTAGAGTTTTGAGGGAGAAGAGGACGATAGCACTGAAAGAGCACCAGGAAGACTGAAGTTGGGCAGCACTCTCTGGAGGGGGAGAGAGGGGGTATGAATGAAGGAGTTGAGTGGGGGGGATGAGAAAGGGGAGAAGAGCTAATTAAGGAGGACTGAAGTGTATTCACCTTATTCTGCTAAAAAGTGGCAAGAGTACCAACAGGTAGCATAGAGGGGTCAAAAGTAGGGGGCTCTGAGGTCAGGGGGGCTAGGGACCTAATGATATTAATATACAGTTATATAGCTCGCTGCTTTCAGTTTAATAATCCAAAATATGGGCAAACCAACTTAGAAGTGAGAGAAAAAGTGCATAAAAGAGGTTTGTGGAGGAAACACTAATATTCCCAGTCGAGGATCAATAGCACTAGACTATTGCAACCTGCTGTTCACAGCTCTCCTACTGAACCATATCTCTCTACTTCCATCTATTCAAAATTCAGTTGTGCAACTTATCTTCCACTAGTCTCCCTATATTAGCATAATTCTCCTTCTCAAGTCACTTCAGTGGCTTGTTCACATTTCTGGATACACTTCAAACTTTTCTTACTCACCTACAACATCTTTAAGTCTGTGACTCATTACCTCTCCTCTCTTCTCTCTCCCTATATCCTTCTTTGGGACAGGGCTGGTGTTAGACATTCTGGGACCCAGGGCCACCTACCTTGCTAATTCAGGCAAATTTGGGGTCCCTTGTGGCATGAGGAGTTCATCAGTTTTTTTGTACAAGTTTAGCTTCATTTGTCTTTATTTTAAGTTTCAGAAATAAAAAATTTTCTAAAAATGGAGTAATCGTTTCAGTGGAGTGGAGCTAGAGTGGGGGAGGAGGTGGGGTGGGGCTAGGATGGGGCCCCACCAAATTGGTCTGCATAGGGCTCCGCACTTGCTAAGACCGGCCCTGCCTCCCCCCCCCCCCCCCACCCAGGCCCACCAGCAGAAATATACAGCATACAACCAGCTTTACCCCCCAGTCACCAAGGATTTCTCTCTCTCTCTCCCCTTTCATAGGTCTTTCGTTCTCCCCCCCCCCCCCCTTCACAGGTCTTTCTTTCTCTGTCTCCCCTTTCACCTAGTCTTTTTTTTTTTTTTTTTAGTCCATCCCACCTCTATCCTGCCACTCTACAGCCACTAGCTCTCACCACCCATCAAGCCAGTCAGCCTTCCATAAGTACCGTGTTTCCCCGAAAATAGGACCTACCCCGAAAATAAGACCTACCGGGGTTTTCCTGCAAATTTAAAATATAAGACATCTCCCCAAAAGTAAGACCTACCAAACTTTTTTTTTAAGCAGGGCTGCCGAGAGCCACCCGAGGTCGCGCCCCCCCCACCCGAGGTCGCCGCCCCCCCCCCCCCTTCGTCACTCCCGGAACTAACCTGAAGCTCCTTTCACCATCGCAAGTTCGGATTTGGAGCAGCAGGCCAGACCTCTCCTTCCTTCTGTGCCTCGCCTGACGTTATGTTACGTCAGGCGAGGGCGGGACACGGAAGGAAGGAGAGGTCTGCCATGCTGCTGCTCCGAATCCGAACTTGTGAAGGTGAAAGGAGCTTCAGGTTAGTTCCGGGAGCGAAGGGGGGGGGGGGCAGGCGACCTCGGGGGGGGGGGGGGTGGCGGCGACCGATGTTTCCCAGAAAATAAGACCTAGCGCGTTTTGGGGAGTAAAAATAAATATAAGACAGTGTCTTATTTTTGGGGAAACACGGTACATAAGTATTGCCATACTGGGAAAGACCAAAGGTCCATCAAGCCCAGCATCCTGTCTCCAACAATGGCCAATCCAGGTCACAAATACCTGGCAATATCCCAAATAAATACAAAACATTCTATACTGCTTATCCCAGAAATAGTGGGTTTTCCCCAAGTCCATTTAATAATGGTCTATGGACTTTTTCTTTAGGAAGCCGTCTAAACCTTTTTTAAACTCTGCTAAGCTAACCACCTTTACCACATTCTCTGGCAACAAATTCCAGAGTTTAATTACACGCTGAGTGAAAAAACATTTTCTCCATTCGTTTTAAATTTACTACATTGTAGCTTCATTGCATGCGCCCTAGTCCTAGGAGTTTTGAAAAGTGTAAACAGACGCTTTACATCTACCCCTTCAACTCCACTCATTATTTTATAGACCTCTATCATATCTCCCCTCAGCCGCCTTTTCTCCAAGCTGAAGAGCCCTAGCCGCTTTAGACTTTCCTCATAGGGAAGTCATCTCATCCTCTTTATCATTTTCGTCGCCCTTCTCTGTACCATTTCTAATTCCACTGTATCTTTTTTGAGATGCGGCGACCAGAATTGAACACATTCTCCGAGGACAAGCAGGCTGCTTGTTCTCACTGATGGGTGACGTCCACGGCAGCCCCTCCAATCGGAACACTTTCTAGCAAAGTCCTTTGCTAGTCCTCGCGCGCCGATGCGCACCGCGCATGCGCGGCCGTCTTCCCGCCCGAACTGGCTCGTGCCGGCCAGTCTTCTTTTGTCCGCGCTCGGTACGGTCGTGTTTCGCCGTTCGCGCCCCAAAGTTGACCTCGCGCGTCGTTTATCGACTTCGTTCTAAAAAAAAAAAAAAAAGGTGTCGGAAGGAGACCTTTATGGTTTTCTCCCCTCCCGTACTCCTGGTTTTGCCCCAGTAAGTTTTCTTTCGTCGTCGGGGTAGGCCCTATTTAGGCCTCGGTCGAAGTTTTTCTTCCCCCTATTTTTGCGGTGCCATTTTCGCCATTTCGAGTTTTGATCTCGCCGGCGCGATTTTTCCGCCCATGACATCGAAGTCTTCCAGCGGCTTCAAGAAGTGCACCCAGTGCGCCCGGGTAATCTCGCTCACTGACAGGCACACGTCGTGTCTTCAGTGTCTGGGGGCTGGGCACCGCCCTCAGGCCTGTAGTCTGTGTTCTCTTTTGCAAAAGCGGACTCAGGTAGCGAGATTAGCCCAGTGGAACGTTTTGTTCTCGGGCTCTTCGTCGGCATCGGCACCGGGAGTATCGACTGCTTCGATGTCGTCGTCGCCCGGACCTTCATCCTCGCCCCTGAGTGCATCGAGGCATCGGCCCTCTGCATCGGGGCGACATCGGAGGGCTGCGTCGGCGTCGGTGGTATCGAGACCTCATCGTCTGCTGATGTCGTCGGACGGTGGTGCTTCGTCTGGAGTGCAGGTGAGGGCTGTCCATTCCCCTGCTGGTGGCGGTGAGCCTTCGGGTGGGTCTCCCCCTACCCTGAGGGCTCCTGCGGTACAGCCCCCCCGAGACCGACCTTCTTCGGCCTCGGCCCCGAGGAAGAGACGGCTGGATTCTACGTCCTCCTCGTCGGTGCCGGGAAGCTCCGGTGACGTGCTTCGTTCCAAAAAATCTAAGAAGCATCGTCACCGGTCCCCTTCCCGTGTCGGCACCGAGAGCTCTGGGTCGCCGAGGGAGTTGGCACCCAGTAAGCATCGGCACCGAGAGGACCGCTCGCCCTCTGTTCAAGAGTTGTCGATGCGCTCCCCTTTGGACAGCCTGGAACAGCCTCCACGCCCGGAACAGGTTCTGACATCGACTCCTGCATCGGCTTCCATGTGCACGAGAGCCTCCGGGCCGTTCTCCCAGAGATCCTGGGAGAGCTGTTGCGCCCTACCCCTCCGGTACCGGGGGTGCTTGCGCCACTGGTACCGTCGAGCGATGCGCCGGCTGGCCCATTGTCCGGGGTGAGGTCTCCGACATCGGTGCCGCTTGCGGTACCGAGTGCGGTAGCCTCCCAGGAAGGCTCCCCGACTACGTCGGCGGAGGGAGCTTCGCCGGTGCGGGCGAGGGAGTCTACCTCTCGACGCTCCCACCGTGGCCGTGATTCAACGGAGTCGAGCCGGGCACGGTTGCAGACACAGGTCCGTGAACTTGTGTCTGACACCGATGGTGAGGCCTCGTGGGAAGAGAAAGAGGACATCAGATATTTCTCTGACGAGGAGTCTGAGGGTCTTCCTTCTGATCCCACTCCCTCTCCTGAAAGGCAGCTCTCTCCTCCTGAGAGCCTGTCTTTCGCTTCCTTTGTCTGGGAGATGTCTACGGCCATCCCCTTCCCGGTGGTTGTGGAGGACGAGCCCAGGGCTGAAATGTTTGAGCTCCTGGACTATCCTTCTCCACCTAAGGAAGCGTCCACAGTACCCATGCATCATGTCCTCAAAAAGACATTACTGGCGAACTGGACCAAGCCTCTAAGTAATCCCCACATTCCCAAGAAGATCGAGTCCCAGTACCGGATCCATGGGGACCCAGAGCTGATGCGCACTCAGTTGCCTCATGACTCTGGAGTTGTGGATTTGGCCCTAAAGAAGGCCAAGAGTTCTAGGGAGCATGCTTCGGCGCCCCCGGGCAAGGACTCTAGAACCTTGGACTCCTTTGGGAGGAAGGCCTACCATTCTTCTATGCTCGTGGCCAAGATTCAGTCCTACCAGCTCTACACTAGCGGAACAATGTGCGTAAGTTGGCGGGCTTGGTGGACAAGCTCCCCCCTGAGCAAGCCAAGCCATTTCAGGAGGTGGTCAGGCAGCTGAAGGCGTGCAGAAAATTCCTGGCCAGAGGGGTGTATGACACCTTTGATGTTGCGTCCAGGGCCGCTGCTCAAGGTGTGGTGATGCGCAGACTCTCATGGCTGCGTGCCTCCGACCTGGAGAATAGAATCCAGCAGCGGATTGCGGACTCGCCTTGCTGTGCGGATAATATTTTTGGAGAGAAAGTCGAGCAGGTGGTAGAGCAGCTCCACCAGCGGGACACCGCATTCAACAAGTTCTCCCGCCGGCAGCCTTCAGCCTCTACCTCTACAGGTAGAAGATTTTTTTGGGGAAGGAAGACTGTTCCCTACTCTTCTGGCAAGCGTAGATACAATCCTCCTTCTCGACAGCCTGCGGCCCAGGCTAAGCCCCAGCGCGCTCGCTCTCGTCAGCAGCGTGCGACTCAGCAAGGCCCCTCGGCTCCCCAGCAAAAGCAAGGGACGAGCTTTTGACTGGCTCCAGCAGAGCATAGCCGACATCCAAGTGTCAGTGCCAGGCGACCTGCCAGTCGGAGGGAGGTTGAAAGCTTTTCACCAAAGGTGGTCTCTCATAACCTCCGATCAGTGGGTTCTCCAAATAGTCCGGCAAGGATACACCCTCAATTTGGCCTCCAAACCTCCAAATTGTCCACCGGGAGCTCAGTCTTACAGCTTCCAGCACAAGCAGGTACTTGCAGAGGAACTCTCCCCCCTTCTCAGCGCCAATGCGGTCGAGCCCGTGCCATCCGGGCAAGAAGGGCTGGGATTCTTTTCCAGGTACTTCCTTGTGGAAAAGAAAACAGGGGGGATGTGTCCCATCCTAGACCTAAGGGCCCTGAACAAATATCTGGTCAAAGAAAAGTTCAGGATGCTTTCCCTGGGCACCCTTCTCCCCATGATTCAGGAAAACGATTGGCTATGCTCTCTGGACTTGAAGGACGCCTACACACACATCCCGATACTGCCAGCTCACAGACAGTATCTGCGATTTCAGCTGGGCACACGTCACTTCCAGTACTGTGTGCTACCCTTTGGGCTCGCCTCTGCGTCCAGAGTGTTCACGAAGTGCTTGGCTGTAGTAGCAGCGGCGCTTCGCAGGCTGGGAGTGCATGTGTTCCCGTATCTCGACGATTGGCTGGTGAAGAACACATCCGAGGCAGGAGCCCTGCAGTCCATGCAGATGACTATTCGCCTCCTGGAGCTACTGGGGTTTGTGATAAATTATCCAAAGTCCCATCTTCTCCCAGTGCAGAAACTCGAATGCATAGGAGCTCTGCTGGATTCTCGGACGGCTCGCGCCTATCTCCCAGAGACGAGAGCCAACAACTTGTTGTCCCTTGTCTCGCGGGTGCGAGCGTCCCAGCAGATCACAGCTCGGCAGATGTTGAGATTGCTGGGCCACATGGCCTCCACAGTTCATGTGACTCCCATGGCCCGCCTTCACATGAGATCTGCTCAATGGACCCTAGCTTCCCAGTGGTTTCAGGCTGCTGGGGATCTAGAAGATGTGATCCATCTGTCCACGAGTTTTCTCAAATCCCTGTATTGGTGGACGATTTGGTCCAGTTTGACTCTGGGACGTCCTTTCCAAATTCCTCAGCCACAAAAAGTGCTGACCACGGATGCGTCTCTCCTGGGGTGGGGTGCTCATGTCGATGGGCTTCACACCCAAGGAAGCTGGTCCCTCCAGGAACGCGATCTGCAGATCAATCTTCTGGAGTTACGAGCGGTCTGGAACGCTCTGAAGGCTTTCAGAGATCGGCTGTCCCAACAAATTATCCAAATTCAGACAGACAACCAGGTTGCCATGTATTACATCAACAAGCAGGGGGGCACCGGATCTCGCCCCCTGTGTCAGGAAGCCGTCAGCATGTGGCTCTGGGCTCGCCGTCACGGCATGGTGCTCCAAGCCACATATCTGGCAGGCGTAAACAACAGTCTGGCCGACAGGTTGAGCAGGATTATGCAACCTCACGAGTGGTCGCTCAATTCCCGTGTAGTGCGACAGATCTTCCAGGTGTGGGGCACCCCCTTGGTAGATCTCTTCGCATCTCGAGCCAACCACAAAGTCCCTCAGTTCTGTTCCAGGCTTCAGGCCCACGGCAGACTGACATCGGATGCCTTCCTCCTGGACTGGGGGGAGGGTCTGCTGTATGCTTATCCTCCCATACCTCTGGTGGGGAAGACTTTGTTGAAACTCAAGCAAGACCGAGGCACCATGATTCTGATTGCTCCTTTTTGGCCGCGTCTTTGTTATCTTGTTGGTACGCTTATACATACCAGCTAGGAAATGGGCTCTATCCACAGACCCCGGACATCTGCCATATCATTGGGCCCCTCCCCCCCCCCCCCCCCACCCCCGGTACCAAATTTTTCAATAAATATTTCTACCCATACAGTTTCAAAGTTTTTGGGAACACCTACGGTCCTCACATTATTCCTTCAAAAATTATTTTTCGGATCATAGTTTAAATGTAGATTTTTTATTAGATTCAAGTAGTCTTGAGAATGTTCACATTGTCAAAGAAAGGGTACAGCAGTCTAGCTAAGCTACTAAGGAGGGCTTTTAAACTATGTTTTGCAGTAATGGGTGAACAAAGTCCCCATTTGTCCAATCTATACTAAATTTCTTAACAGAGGTGCTGTGTATGCATCCTAAGTTCTGCCTAGGTAACGTTATGATGAAGCAACATGCAAATAAACATGAACAAGTCCTATATATGCTGGGGTTGCAAAGCAGCTGTCACTTTATTTTTGGAGTGGACTGGAGACCTTAAAGTTCATCTAGGGGTTTTTTTTTTAAAACCCCATAAGCTTCAGGAAAGTAAAACAAATATCCATTGACCCCTAGATTCCAGTTCCATAAAGATATTTTATTGGATAACTGATGGCATAATCTTACCTATATGCAAGCAGATTTGATTTTCAAAGGGCATTTCTATGACCATAATGTCTGGACTATGGCAGTATTTGTGGCCCATTTCAACTTGTTGAGATTTTTTTTAAGGCTGTGATAACTCGTGCATTCCTATCCTATTGCTGCTTACTCTGAAAAGCACACTGCCTTTTGGTGAAGTTATATTTGTTTTCCTCTTTATTTGAAAAATACTTTAGTTAGGGAGTCCTTTGTTGTAATTGATCCTCTTTTATAGAAAGCAAAGTTGCTTACATGTAACAGGTGTTCTCACATGTTTGACTAGTAATTGATGTCTTCAGAAAGTGCATTAGCTAAGGATTTTCCTAAGGATTTTGTCCATGCAGCTTATGATTGTCCCATTCTCAATAGTTGCTTCTCATTCTGAGCTGTATGAATATTGACTGTAGGTTTTGTTTCCTCATTTACAGACTGAGACAACTATAGGCCTGGGTTCATATCTACAGAAAAGGTAAGAACACAGTTCTAGTCATAAAACTGCTTGGATTACAATTTCTTTTTGCTCTGAGGAATTCTTAGAATCATTTTTGTTAGAAACACACAAATACTGGAAGAAATCTTACATATTGACATCTTGTTTAGAGAATTTGTGTGTCTTGCAATAGATTTAAATGAATAGATGCCTCTTAGAGAGAGAGAGAATACTTCTCACAATGTAATCCATAACCGAGTTGTAACAAATTGTATTTCCATCATTCACAATGTATTGTAAGCCACACTGAACCCGCAAATAGGTGGGAAAATGTGGGATACAAATGCAATAAATAAATATATAAAATATCCATCTAATACAATTTAAACCTCTCAAAAAAAAAATTTAGGAACTGCAGTTTTGAAAGCAACCCTTGCTTCATGGCATAGTACATACCCTGAATGGGCTCTGAAAAGCATTAAGGATGGGACAGTGGCTAGTGCTGGCAGATTCTTAAACTTGCAGAACATTTTTTTTATAACCACACGTGCCTCTATTGTTGTGGTGTATCTGCAAGAATATATACCTCTTCTCTTCCCTCCAGCTCCCTTTAAATTCCCAGTTGGCGTACAGCAGCCACACTAAACCCCAGTAGTTCCACAGTAACCATCTAGCCATTATTCTCTCAGACCTTTATCAGGTAAGCTCCAGCCCTGTTGCTTTGTCCGCAGCTTTCAGCACTAGTTATGGTCGGAGATTAGATGCATTCAAGTAATGTTATCTCCAAGGTATCTTGGAAGGCTTGCTGGACTGCCATGTAGCTCCTCAGAAGTTAAAACCAGAGATGTGGAAGTGATTTAGACACACTAAAACCAACAATAAAACATCTAAAATGCAAAAAAAAATCTCTCATATGTATGAAAGCTTCTATAAATTTGTACACAATTATATATATGGAAGACAAAGATCTCGGTCATAGCCATTTGCAAAAAACTATGGCTTAAGCACATCAGTGGTCAAAAACATCCATTGGAAATATATCTGATCTTGCCTCTTTGGTTGTTGGGGGAATGGTTCGTGAGCCATTGTGCCAGGGCCACCACAGTCCACTGTTGCATGCCAGCTAGCCAGTACTTCGGGGCCTTTGGGTTGAGCCATACAGGCATGGTAGCAAGCTTTTTTTGTTCTGTTTGATAGGGAGCTTGAGGGATTGCAGAGGAGCTTTTGAAATGCACCCTGGATTTCCTCCCGAACAGCCAGAGCATGAGATGGTTGAGGCCTCCATTCCCATGGCACCAGTGTTAAATTTTATGAATGGTGGTAGTTTTGTCCCTGGACCATGTTTTAGACCTGTGGTGAGCAGGCTCCCTCCTGGTGGTTGGCTAGACTTCTGCTTCCTCCACAGAACTTGAGGTAACAGGAGGGCCTAGGTGGTGTATTAGTTCCATTAGGGCCCCATATTTCTATGGTTCTCACCAAGTATTTCTGACAAGCTTCAGTGGGGAGCATCGTTATCTGTAGAAAAAATTTCCAAGGTCCCCAGGATCAGGTAGCTCAGGGGCACCTGTTGGACAAGGGTGGCCTGTTAATCTTTACCTGGCTGTGGTACACTTCCCCCACTGATTCAAGGTTGAGTTGTTTGTGATATCTGGCAATGAGAGAGCAGTGGAGGTGGATGAGCTGTATGCCTGGGCAGAACAGCACGTCTTAGTGCTCCCGGTAGCCCATTTTGACCGGTGCAGACAATATCTAGTCAAATTCTTAGTAGACAGAAGCTGGACCCTTGAGTAAGAGCTCAGTCTAGTAGCCTTCCCTCTTGTGGTGGAATGCTGGTGAGTCCTGGGGTCAACCTGATGGATGGCAACTTGCCAGAATTCCAATGCCCTCATTTTTTTCAGCTGGAGAAAAATGCTAGAGTCCATGGGAGTAGCTGCTCTGGTAAACCTATGAGCCAAGCTTCAGTTTCAGTATGTCTTTTCCCTGTTGGCTTTAAATAGGTCTGGTTGTGTGCAAGACTAACACACATCTCTTTCTGGTTGGTGTCACCGCCCTTGGCATACAGAGCTGATTCAGCCACTGATGGGCTTGCTGGGGCTTCTCCTCCAAGGGTTGGTCCTCCTTGAAGATCCAGATCCTTTTTGGCTTTAGTTTGGCCCTTGAAAGGTGTCGCTTGAGGCAGAAGAGTTTTCCCCCCTTTGTTATTGCCATCCTTCTGAAGGCGCATAAATGCTCCATGTCTTGGGCCTGTGTCAGGGTTTGGATGGTGTTTGAGAATTGGTGCTCTGACTGGGAGATGTTCTTTTGGTGAACGGACATTGCTGTCATCTTGTCCTTCTTGCAGGGTGGCCTTGAACATGGGTTGGCGCTTAATTCATTGAAGCTCCAGAAGGCATCCCTTGCCTGTTTTTAAAACAAGGCTGGAGAACTTCCATAGTGACCTAGCTGGATGTGATTCACTTCTTTTTACGTTTGTTCCCACCCCTCCAAGCAGTGGTATCCCAGTGGAACTTAGTGGTGGGCTTGACTGGACCTTCCTTTAAGCCTCTCTGGTGGCTTCTTGAGAGGCCTTACACTAAAGGCGGTATTCCTTGTGGCTATTTGCTCAGCTTTGAGGATTTTGTAGCTAAAAGTGCACTCTTGCAGAGATCTTCATTTGTCTTCTCTTCTGATGTCATTTCTTTGCATTCTATTCCTTATTTTTTGCTGGTAGTGGTCTGTCCCTTTCATATGGACTAGCTGGTTTATTTTGCAGCCTTTCATAAATCCAAGGCACAGAATGCTTCTATGATACTTACTAATCCTTTTTGGATATCGCATCATCTTGTGCTGTTTCATGGTTCTTGTCGAAGACAGGCAGTATCAAAGTCCTCGACTGTATGCTGGATTAAGTTGACTATTGAGTCTGTTTATATTCCCAAGAAGAAAGATCTTTTTCAAGGCCTTCAGGCTTACTCCCTACAGTTTGCAAGCTGTAACCTCGGCTGAAGCTAGGATGGTGACCTCGGAGGATATTTTAAGGGCCACAGAATGGTCCTCTTTCCATTCCTTTGTTATGCGTTACAAGCATGATGTTTGAGCCTGGTGTGATGGTGCCTTTGGTAGAACAGTCCTGGAGGGTCCCCTTTCTCCCACCCTCTTGGATAAAGCTTTAGTAGCTTTAGTACATCCCATAGGCCTGTTATGGTCTTGCAGGATGATTAGGAAGGTGAAATTTTGTTCTTACTTGATGATTTAATTTCCTTGATTCCTGCTAGGCCAATCTAGGACTCACTCTGGAAGATTTAAAGGATTCCTGGTTCCACCAGCACCGGCCACTTTTTAATGCGGCTTGGTAAAAGGACCCCTAAATTTGAAGTAAACTGCTGTGCAGATATATTACTGTGAACTTAGTTCCTTTGCAAGAATTTGAACTGGCTGTAGTTGGCCAGGTGCTTAGTGTCCAGTTCAAAAATGTCAATTTTATACTATCAGCTGGGAAGCTAGTGTGATTTTGCACAAGGCAGTCATGTAATTCATCTGTGTGATCCACAGCTATTAGCAGGCAGTTTCACATTTTTCTGGCAGGAAGGAAGGAGAAATTGAAATGATTGTATTGATAAATTAAGCTAAAGGTCTTTAATTTTGTCCGAGGACAAGCAGGCTGCTTGTTCTCACGATTGGGTCGTCGTCCGCGATGGCCCAGGAGACCGGCAAAATTATTATTATTATTATTATTGCACTTGTATTCCACATTTTCCCACCTATTTGCAGGCTCAATGTGGCTTACAGAGACCTGTTATAGCAACGCCATATCAGGTTAGAGAAAACAATTGGTGTTACAAAGAGGTAAAGAAATACGGGAGAATTTGGACAAGTTTTTAATGAAAAATACTTTCTGCACTATTTTGGTTAGGTGTTGTGTTGCAGTTAGTTAAGGGTTCTCCAAAGCAATCTCCGAAGCAAAACAAAAAACCTCTCTAGAATTCTCCGGCGTGCGGGCAGAGCGCACCGTGCATGTGCGAATGGCTTCACGCCCGTTGCACGAGCGTGACATCGTCAGTTTCTTTTCATCCACATCTGAAGTGACATGGTGTTCAGCTATGTTCCTTTTGGCCCACTTCCTTGTTTTTCTTTTTCTTCTCCCTTTTTTTGTTTTGACAAAATTAAAACAAAACAAAATTTATTTTCCCTTTATTTTCTTTAATCTTCTCACTAAAGTTTGCTTCCTTCCTTTTTCGCCGTGGCCGGCTTTTAGACTGCTTGGCTGGGTTTTGTTTTCCTTTTTTGTGCCTTTTTAATTGGCACAATCGCGTCCTTTAATTTCGCAGATGCCATTTTTCCGTCCATGTCATCGAGGACACCCAGCGGCTTTAAGCGTTGTACTCGGTGCAACCGGACCATCTTGGGTACCGACCCCCACACGTGGTCTCTTCAGTGCCTTTGGCCTGATCATCTGCCAGCTGCTTGTAAGCTGTGTCCTTTAATGAAAAAAGGGACCCAAGTGTCTCGGGAGGCTGAACGTGAAAACCTTTTTGCGGATCAGTCCTGTCCTTCCACGTCGACATCGGTGTTGAGGTAATGGCTGCCGAACGACAATATCGCACTGGGAGCAGCGAGGCATCGAGTGGGTCTTCACTTGTCTCAAGGCCTACTGCTATGCAGGCCCCCTGGGACCAACTTTCGTCGGACCTGACCCCGAGGAGGTGTGAGGATTCCACGTCCTCCCCTTCGGTACCGAGGAGTCTCGATGATGGGCGTCGAGTGAAGGCTAAGAAGCACCGTCATCTATCTCTTTCCATGCGCGGTACTGAGGGATTTGGCACCTGAGAAGCGTCGGCGCCAAGAGGACCGCTCACCCTCTATACAGGAGGTGCAGATGCATCGGTCTTCTGGCAGCCTGGTACCGGCTCTCGAGCCCCCTCACGATCTGACATTGACTCCTGCACCGGCTCCCCAGCCTTTTCCGATGGAAGCTCTCGACGAGCGCATCAGGGCCCTTCTTCCAGAGCTTCTGGAGTGGTTGCTGCAACAGTCCACTTCGGTGCCAGGGGTGCTTGCGCCTTCTGCACTGACTGTTGAAGCGGCATCTGGTCCTTCACCTGTTGTGAGGTCCCCGTCCTCTGTGCCGCTTGCAGCATCGGTGTTGGCTGCCACCCGGGTTGACTCTCTGGCGCCGGCAGAGGAAGCTTCGCCGCAAGTCCAGGCAGGGGTCGACTTCTCGACATCCCCCTCGAGGTCGTCGTTCCTCAACGTCGAGACAGGCTCGGGTTCGGGCTGCTGTTAGAGAGCTTTTGTCCGATACCGATGATGAGTGGTCATGGGAGGAAGAGGAAGATTCCAGATACTTTTCTGAAGAAGAGTCATATGGGGTCCTCTCTGATTCTACTCTGCCCATTGAAAGAAGTATGTCTCCACCTGAGAGTCTTTCTTTTTCCTCCTTTGTTCTGGATATGTCTAAGGCTATTCCCTTCCTTATGGAGGTTGTGGATGAGCCCAGGGCCGAGATGCTCGAGGAGAGCTGGTAATGGTGAAGTCTCAATTACCTCACAATTCCATGGTTGTGGATTCTGCTCTCAGAAGAGCCAAGAGTACTAGGGACTATGCCTCGGCGCCCCCAGGCAGATAGTCTAGGACCTTGGATTCTTTTGGGAGAAAAACATATCAGGCCACTATGCTCGCAGCCAAGATTCAAACATACCAGCTCTACATGAGCATCCACTTGTGGAACTCGGTGAGGCAACTGTCCAGTTTGATTGAAGCACTTCCTCCGGAGCTCGCCAAACCTTTTCACCCAGGTGATCCGGCAGCAGAAGGCGTGTTGAAAATTCCTGGCCAGGGGTACTTACGACACTTTTGATGTGGCATCCCAAGTAGCTGCTCAAGGTATAGTGATGATCAGACTCTCATGGCTGCGTGTCTCTGACCTGAATCATTCGGTCCAGCAGCGAATGGCGGATGTTCCTTGCCGGGGGATAACCTTTTTGGCGAAAAAGTAAAGGATATGGTCGATCAGATCAAGAAACAACATGATGCTATGGATTCTCTCCCCCGTCGGGCGTCTTCTGCTACCACCTCCTCATCTAGGAGATTTGGGGGGGGGGGGGGGGAAGAGAAGTGTTCCCTATTCCTATAATAGGAGTAGGTACACTCCTGCTTCTCGGCAGCCTGTCCAGGCTCAGTCCCAGCGCGCTCGTTCCCGTCAAGGGCGTGTGACTAAGGCCTCTTCGGCTCCCCAACAAAAGCTTTCAGCGATCGGCTGTCAAATCACATTATTCAAATTCAGACAGACAATCAGGTTGCCATGTACTACATCAACAAGCAGGGGGCACCGGATCTCGCCCCCTGTGTTGGGAAGCTGTCCAGATGTGGCTTTGGGCTTCCCGTCATGGCATGTTTCTCCAGGGCACATATCTGGCAGGCGTAAACAATAGTCTGGCCGACAGGCTGAGCAGGATCATGCAACCTCATGAGTGGTCGCTCAACTCGGGCATAGTGTGCAAGATCTTCCAAGCGTGGGCAGGTACCCCCTCTGTGGATCTTTTTGCCACTCAGTCAATCGCAAAGTTCCTCCGTTCTGTTCTAGGCTTCAGGTCCATGACAGACTAGCGTCAGATGCCTTTCTCCTTCATTGGGGGAAGGGCCTTCTGTATGCATATCCTCCCATACCTCTGGTGGGGAAGACTTTGCTGAAACTCAGGCAAGACCACGGAACCATGATTCTGATTGCTCCTTTTGGCTGCGTCAGATTTGGTTCCCTCTTCTTCTGGAGTTGTCCTCCGAAGAACCGTGGAGATTGGACTGTTTTCCATCACTCAGAACGAGGGGGCACTTCTGCATCCCAACCTCCAGTCTCTGGAAGGGGAGTTGCTGTCGGGAAACACACAATCTCCAATTGGCTAGCAGATTGCATTTCCTTCACTTATGCCCAAGCTGGGCTGACTCTTGAGGGTCATGTCACGGCTCATAGTGTTAGAGCCATGGCAGCGTCAGTGGCCCACTTTAAGTCAGCCACTATTGAAGAGATTTGCAAGGCTGCAACGTGGTCATCAGTCTACACATTCACATCTCACTACTGCCTTCAGCAGGATACCCGACGCGACAGTCGGTTTGGGCAGTCAGTGCTGCAGAATCTGTTTGGGATTTAGAATCCAACTCCACCCCCCTAGACCCATTTTTGTTCTGTTCCAGGCTGCACTCTCAGTTAGTTGTTTATGGTTTCAGGTCAATCTCAGTTATGTCCTCACCGTTGCGATGCCCAATTGACCAATCTTTATTGTTTTGAGTGAGCCTATTTGCTTGGGATACCCCACATGTGAACAAGCAGCCTGCTTGTCCTCGGAGAAAGCGAAGATACATACCTGTAGAAGGTATTCTCCAAGGACAGCAGGCTGATTGTTCTCACAAACCCGCCCACCTCCCATTTGGAATTATTTATTTCTTTATATGCTTTTTTGATTTAACTGACTAGATGTGCTCACATGACGGGCGGGAAATCAGTCCGGGCATGCGCACTTGCACACACGCCAGAAGACTCTGGCAAAACTTTGTTTTATTTTATTTGCAAAATACTACTACTACTATAAAATCATTTCTGCAGCGCTTCACAATTAAACATGAAGAAAGACAGTCCCTGCTCAGAAGAACTAAATCTAAATCAGGACATACAGGACCAATTCCTTGGCCGACGCGGACGTCGACCCACATGTGAGAACAATCAACATGCTGTCCTTGGAGAATACCTGCTACAGGTAAGTATCTTTCCTGTATCGCTGCAGGAAAACTTCTGTTGGTGGGGCTTGGGGACCCCTGCCAGTCAAACCAGCAGACCTTGGGGGGCCCAGGCCCCAAGACTCTCTCTGTGGCTACACCACTGGGACAAGGGCTACCCAATACCATCTTAATCTCCTTACATATTATAGTGCTTGCATAAGTACATACTCTGGATTTTCAGTAACCATTGCTAAAGTGGTGGTCAGAAATTTTGCATTCTGGGTATAAGGCGAGGTTGAAGTTACCATCCTAGATGACTTCCAGATAGGGACTGGCAAAGCAGAGTGTACCTAAAGAAGTGGGGCAAACAAGGCAGATAATGAAACTAAAGCAAGGATACAAATTATATAATAATTTCATAGCGAAGGTAAAAAATAAAAGGGCTAGAACAAGAGAAGAGGTAGAGGAAAATTCAAATTTGCCAAAATTTGAAATGAAATGAATTCGATGGATACTTGAGACAGTAATAAATACATTCAGATTCCAGGCTCTTGGAGACACATACAAGACATATATTCCAATTTCGATCATTTCTTGGAGGTAGGCCTTTGGGCATAAATGTGGCCTCTCCTCCTTTCTTGTAATTTGTATTTCTTTTTCAGGTGTTTGAAGCTTAGATGTTTGACTTTAGAATTGCTTTAAAAGTCACAACAAATTCATACAAAATAAACTCAAGATTAGCATTATTATACATTTAAAGGTATAATAATGCCCTTGTGCCAAAAAAGACAAGGAGATTTTGCCCCATTTTAGACCTGAGAGCCCTGAACAAATTCCTTGTCAAAGAAAAGTTCAGAATGATTTCTCTGGGCACCCTTCTTCCTATGATTCAGGAAAAGATTGGCTATGATCTCTGGACTTAAAGAATGCCTATCTTAGAGGTGCTTACGTTTCGCTTCATGTTTTGTACAGAATTATTGAAAGGTACTTACCTACCTGCCATGCTCAACTTGTAAAACTGGTAAACAAATTTGTTCCATCTTTCAGTCTTATGTTAAGAATGTCAATTTGCTAAATTATGTGGTCTGTGGTAGTGCAGAGAGTTTACTTGGCTTGGTGTATTTAAGAAGTCCAGCTCTTGAAGTGCTTGAATTTAACCAGCTTGCTTTCGGAAACCTCCAAAGAGCTGAGAAATAGTAATTTTATTGTAGGTTTCATTTTTTTTTTGTTACATTTGTACCCCGCACTTTCCCACTCGTGGCAGGCTCAATGCGGCTTACATGGGGCAATGGAGGGTTAAGTGACTTGCCCAGAGTCACAAGGAGTTGCCTGTGCCTGAAGTGGGACTCAAACTCAGTTCCTCAGTTCCCCAGGACCAAAGTCCACCACCCTAACCACTAGGCCACTCCGCCACTTGTGTGTTGTAAATTGTAGTTTTGAAGGCATCTTTTACCTTAAGGTTACAGTAAAACCTTTGGAATAGTTTTAAGGCATGACATAGAAGTACATGGATTGTTCTTTTACACTTCTTTGCACATTTGTCAGAAAAAAAAAGGGCAATTACATTTTTGTTTGCAGTGCACTCTGAATGTATTGCAGACACCTTTTAAATAGTTCATTTTGATAGTCTTTAAACAGAATATCTCTGCTTTGCAGCTTAGTTTCTCTGTACTTGAGTACAGAATTCATTGCTTTGAATCAGTTGATGCTGTGGTATAATATACAAATAATTGTTACTAATGCTAAGGTAGGGCATTGTTAAATGATTATAAGCTTTAAAGTGTTTGAAATTAAAACATGTCGATGTTTAAAAATATATTCTGGATAAGTTATTAAGAATGAGAGTTGGAGAGAAATGAGTTCTGAAAACGTGTTTATGCATTGTTCTTCCTTGCTTGAGGCTGCTGGGCAGAAAAGAGCTGCCATCTATGCTTTGAAGCATGTAATTTTATCCCACACAGAACTATTTATATTTTTGAACTGATGGCAACATTTATGCAAAGCTACAGGTGCTTGACCAGCCACTTCTATTCTAAAATAGTTAGTCAATTAGAAAAACAAAATCTTCATGTAAGTTTACTGAATTAAAAGTGTGTTTATTTTTTAGTCAAATGTAAAAAATCACATTCCATTGCTGGTCAGGTTTGTGTACAATTAAGTGGTGGACAATTTTAGGCAAAGGCAAAAGATCAACATTAATAGACAATACTAAAATCATTCTAAAACACCAAATTAAAATTGCCTCTGATAAAGCAAAAGTTGGAAGAGGTCATCAAATGTACCTCTGTCCCTACATAGGATCCACTGTACTTTATCATCCCTTGACAAATATTCTCCTAACCTGCCATTAAGAAACCACCCTGATAGGGATGTGATGGAGATACTAACACCCCTCGTACCTCTGTAGGTAACTTGTGCTTTTTATCTTTATAGTTCTTGCTAATATTTAGCCTAATTATTCCTATCGCTTATAAACCCTTTACTTTACTGGGGATAAGTTATTCATGTACTAGAAGACCATAAATTCCCGAGTAGAAATTTTCTCTTTCAAAAAAATAAAAAAAATAGAGAGATTAGGTGATATACCCATGAAGCTACAAAGTAGTGTGTCTAAAACAAATAGGAGAAAATATTATTTCACTCAGTGCATAGTTAAGCTTTGGAAAGTGTTGCTGGAAGATGTAGTAAAAGCAGCAAAGCTGAGTTTAAAAGAGGTTTGGACACGTTCCTGGAGAAGGGCACTAGACTCTTAAGGTAGTCTTGGGGAAAGCCGCTGCTGATCCCTGGGGTAAGTACATAAGTATACTTGCCATACTGGGAAAGACCAAAGGTCCATCAAGCCCAGCATCTTGTTTCCAACAGTGGCCAATCCAGGTTACAAATACCTGACAAGATCCCCAAAAAGTACAAAACATTTTATACTGCTTATCCCAGAAATAGTGGGTTTTCCCCAAGTCCATTTAATAATGGTCTATGGACTTTTCCTTTAGGAAGCCGTCCAAACCTTTTTAAAACTCTGCTAAGCTAACCGCCTTTACTACATTCTCTGGCAACGAATTCCAGAGTTGAATTATATGTTGAGTGAAGAAAAGTTTTCTCCAATTCGTTTTAAATTTACTACATCGTAGCTTCATCGCATGCCCCCTAGTCCTAGTATTTTTGGAAAGCGTGAACAGACGCTTCACATCTACTCGTTCATCTCCACTCATTATTTTATAGACCTCTATCATATCTCCCCTCAGCCGCCTTTTCTCCAAGCTGAAGAGCCCTAGCCGCTTTAGCCTTTCCTCATAAGGAAGTCGTCCCATCCCCTTTATCATTTTCGTCGCCCTTCTCTGCACCTTTTCTAATTACACTATATCTTTTTTGTGATGTGGCAACCAGAATTGAACACAGTATTCGAGGTGCAGTCGCACCATGGAGCGATACAAAGGCATTATAGCATCCTCATTTTTGTTTTTTGTTCCTTTCCTAATAATACCTAACATTCTATTTGCTTTCTTAGCCGCAGCAGCACACTGAACAGAAGGTTTCAACATATCATCAACGACGACACCTAGATCCCTTTCTTGGTCCGTGACTCCTAACGTGGAACCTTGCATGACGTAGCTATATTTCAGGTTCCTCTTTCCCACATACATCACTTTGCACTTGCTCACATTAAATGTCATCAGCCATTTAGACTCCCAGTCTCGTAAGGTCCTCTTGTAATTTTTCACAATCCTCCCGTGATTTAACGACTTTGAATAATTTTGTGTCATCAGCAAATTTAATTACCTCACTAGTTACTCCCATCTCTAGGTCATTTATAAATATGTTAAAAAGCAGCGGTCCCCTGGGGATTTAAATGGTCAGTATTCTCAATGGTGAATACTGACCATATAACTCTACTCTCTGTTTTCTTTTAACCAGTTTTTAATCCACAATAGAACACTACCTCCTATCCTATGACTCTCCAATTTCCTCTTGAGTCTTTCATGAGGTACTTTGTCAACGCCTTCTGAAAATCCAGATACACAATATCAACTGGCTCACCTTTATCCACATGTTTGTTTACCCCTTCAAAGAAATGTAATAGATTGGTGAGGCAAGATTTCCCTTCACTAAATCCATGTTGACTTTGTCTCATTAATCCATGCTTTGAATATGCTCTGTAATTTTGTTCTTAATAATAGTCTCTACCATTTTGCTCGTCACAGACATCAGACTCACCTGTCTATAATTTCCTGGATCTCCTCTGGAACCTTTTTTAAAAATCGGCGTTACATTGGCCACCCTCCAGTCTTCCGGTTCCACTCTCGATTTTAAGGATAAATTACATATTACTAACAATACTCCACAAGCTCATTTTTATTTATTTATTTATTGCATTTGTATCCCACATTTCCCCACCTATTTGCAGGCTCAGTGTGGCTTACAATACATTGTAATTTTCAGTTCTATCAGTACTCTGGGATGAATACCATTCGTCTAGGAAATTTGCTACTCTTCAATTTGTAGAACTGCCTCTTTACATCCTCCAGGTTTACAGAGAACTCATTAGGTTTCTCTGACTCGTCAGCTTTGAATACCATGTCTGACACCGGTATCCCACCCAAATCTTCCTCCATGAAGACCGAAGCAAAGAATTCATTTAATCTCTCCGCTATGACTTTGTCTTCCTGATCGCCCCGTTTACTCCCTGGTCATCTAGCGGTCCAACCGATTCTTTTGCTGGCTTCCTGCTTTTAATATACCTAAAAAAAGTTTTACTATGTGTTTTTTGTCTCCAACGCAATCTTTTTTTTGAAGTCCCTCTTAGCCTTCCTGATTGCAATTCCCTTTTAGGCTGGAGCACCAACCTCAATGTTCACAATTGAGTTTAATTTGACCGTGATTCTTTTCCTCGATGTCCAAGAAGACCCCCAGTGGCTTCAAATGGTGACACCAAGGGTGCGTACAGATTTTATGCCATCCTCATTGGTACCAAAGGACTGCGATGTTACACATTGGGGGAAGCCCAAGAAGCATAAGCATCGGTCCTTGTTGACGCATGGTGTCGGAAGCTCCGGTGCATCAACATCACTGATACCTGAGAAGCACTGGCACCGGGAGGAGCACACTCTCTCTTTGAGAGATGTGCTGGTACACAAGTCTCTGAGCAGCCAGGTCCCTGCTCCTGGTTCAGCATCAATGCCTTCTCAGACTGTCTGTCTTCTGGCTCATGCATCGAGGGCATGTGTCAACTATGAATCAGCCCCAGATTCTGCCTGTGGAGAGATCCTCAACACCAGCACCTCGAAGGGTGTCAACGTTGATATAAACATTGACACATGCAGTACTGCTCTCAAGGTCAGGGGAGGAAGCTTCCATAGAGTCTGAGGGTAGGGCTTTACCTCGGCACTCATCAGTGCATGGGTGTAGTTCTGGTCAGCCGAGGCAGGCACAGACTCACTCAGTCCAATCAGAGTATGGTGAGGAGTCTGAATGGGATCATTCATTAGACTCAGAAGAAGATCCTCATTACTTCTCAGAGGAAGAGTCTTATGGGATACGTACTGATCCCTCCTCACATGAAGAGAGATGTACATCTCCACCTGAAGATCATCTCACTGGTTTTGTCAGAGATGACTTCTCACATGCCATTTAATTTGAAACAGAGGAGGCACCCAGGGCAAAAATGTTATCTCTACTGCACTATGAGTCACTTTCTAATGAAGGGGTCATGGTAACATTGCATCCTAACCTTAAAGATGCACTGAGGAAGAACTGGGAACCTCACCTCTCAGTGCAGGTTGCACCTAAGAAGGTGGATATGCAGTTTTGTATCCAGAAGGCTCCTGGCTTTGAGAGGGCTCAACTGGCTCATTACTCTTCATTTGAGGTCGGATTAGACAACCAGCTAGGAGCTCCAGGACTCGTGTTTCGGCTCCCCTGGGTAGAGGGGTTTGGACACTAGACTCTTTTAGGAGGAAAGCTTTTCAGGCCTCGATGCTCATTGCCTGCATCCAGTCCTACCCAGCTCTACATGAGCCTTTACTTGCAGTTTTTACTATGCAGTATACTTAGTTTCATGGATTCTCTCCCACAGCAGAAGGCTGCAGAGCTTCGCCAGTGGTCAGTAGGCAGCTGGAGTGTACAAAGTATCTGGTCAGGGCCTTGTAGAGTCTTTTGAACATTGCACCCAGACTCTTCAACATAGGTATGGGCTTCATATACTCTAATGGACTGCATGTGTCTGACCTGGAACCAGAAGTTCAGGAGAGGTTGGTGGATGTGCCTTGCCAAGGAGGCATCTTTTGGGGATAAAGTGGAGGAGGTTGCTGACCTCATTAAGAAGGATCTGATATTATCCAAACCCTATCTCTGCACCCTCCAGCTGCAACCTCTTCATCTTGGAGGCTTTTGAGTAGTCCTAGGCAGCGACCTACTGCTCTCAATGCATAGGTTTCTGCCTCCTTGCTCTGCCAGAACTTCCCAGGCCCAATGTTCTTGACCTTGCCAGTTGAGCTCGGAAGTCTCAGCCAGCTCCCCAGTCAAAACAAGGAACAAGCTTTTTTACTGGCTTTAGGAGAGTGTAGCTGCACTCAAAGTAATCCTGGAGAAGACTACATTTTTTTCTACAGAGGTGGTCCATTGTAACCGCCAACCAGTGGGTTCTTCAAATAGCCTGTCTCAGTTACACCCTGTATTGGTGTCAAAGACCACCAAATTGTCCACCAAGAGCATCGTTCATCAGATTTTGGAACAAGCAGATACTTGTAGAGGAAATCTCTGATCTTCTGCGGGCCAGTGTGGTCAAACCCATGCTGCCAGGGGAAGAAGGGAAGGATTCTATTCCAGGTACTTTCTTATGCGTAAAAAGATTGGGGGGGGGGGGGATTTGCCCCATCATAGACCTAAGGGTCCTGAACAAATTCCTGGTGAAAGAAAAGTTCAGAATGATTTCCCTGGGCACCCTTCTTCCCATGATTCAGGAAAAAGATTGGCTTTGCTCTCTTGACTTAAAAGATGCCTATACCCAGATTTTGATGCATCCCAGTCACAGGCAGTATCTCAGGTTCCAAATAGGGAAACATTACTTCCAGTATCACGTTCTGCCTTTTAGCCTTGCGTCAGCTCCCAGGATTTTCACCAGATCTCTAGTGGTAGTTGCAGCGTATTTGTTCAGTTTGGGAGTGTATGTGTTACCCTATCTGGATGATTGACTGGTCAAGAGCACATCACAGGATGGCGTGACAGTCAATACACCTAACTATTTGCTTATTGTACATATTAGGGTTTGTCATAAACCATCCCAAGTCCCACCTTCCCCCGGTCCAACGATTAGAGTACATAGGAGCCCTGCTCAATACATTGTAGTCTTGGGGCTTTTCTTCCGCAAGTGAGAGCAGAGACCTCAACAGCTCTAGCTTCACAATTCGAAAGCAGCAAACAGGTCGCAGCTCAACAAATGTTGAGATTGATAGGCCACTTGGCCTCAACAGTACATATCACTCCCATGCCACAGCCTCATTTGAGAGTGGCCCAGTAGTCTCAGGCAGCTGGGAATCTAACTGATGTAATCCAGATTCCACCAGAGATGACTCACGCCCTTCTCTGGTGGACAGTTCGATCAGATTTGACTGTGGGACTACCATTCCAAATTCCACCTCCTCAGAGGGTGCTAACAACAGATGCATCCAACCTGGGATTGGGAGATCATGTAGATGGGCTTCATACCCAAATAACTTGGTCTGCTTATGAAACAGATTTCCATATCAACCTTATTGAGCTGAGGGCCATTTGGAACGCTTAAAAGGCTTTCAGAGATTGGCTTCTGAACCGAATTATTCTTATTCATTTAGATAACTAGGTTATAATCTGTGTGAACAAGCAGGGGGGTACAGGATCCTACCCCTTGTGTCAGGAAGCAGTGGATGTGTGGTCCTCCGAGCCACATATGTACTAGGAAAGTAAAGTTGCCTGGCTGGCAGACAGACTGAGTAGGGTTTGGAACCGTACGAGTGGTCAGTATAGGAGTAGCCTACAAGATCTTACGAGAGTGGAGCATTCCCTCGATGGATTTTATTTGCCACTCATCACAATAACAACTTCCCCCAGTTCTGTTCTAGGCTCAGATCACATGACAGACTAGTGTCAGATGTCTTTCACTTACATTGGGGAAGGGTCTTCTATATGTGTATTCTTCAGTACCTCTCATAGAGAAGACTTTGCTGAAACTCAAGCAAAGCCAGAGAACTATGATCCTAATCACCCCTTACTGGTCAATGTAGATCTGGTTTCCTTTTCTGGAGTTGTCTTTTGAAGATCCATGGAGATTAGAGTATTTTCCAATCCTCATCACGCAGAACGAGGGATCCCTTCTGCATCCTAACCTTCAATCCCTGGCCCTTATAGCTTGGATGTTGAGAGCATAGAATTCGAATCGTTAGATTTGCCGGAGGGTATCTCTCGCATGTTGCTGGCTTCCAGGAAAGACTTCACTAAGAGGTGTTACTCATTTAAGTGGAGGAAGTTTGCCATCTGGTGTGAGGGCAAGACCTTATAGCCCCTCACATGCCCTATACAAAAACTTCTTGAATATCTCCTGCACCTCTGAGTCTGGTTTGAACACAACTCTGTCAGTGTTCATCTAAGTGCAGTTAGTGCTTATCACCATGTGGGAGGTAAAGTCATCTCTGTACAACCTCTAGTTGTTTGCTTCATGAGAAATTTGCTATTGACAAAGCCCCCTATCAGACCTACAACTGTCATGGGATCTCAACATTGTCTTCACCCAACTGATAAAAAAAATCCTTTCGAGCCACTTGACTCCTGTCATCTGAAGCGTGGGCTATGTCAGGAAGAGAATCTCTTTGGAGATAAAATAGTAGAAGCTGTGCAAGCAGTACTGTGACACCTAAGACCCATTCTGGGCAAACGTCTGACCTGAAGCCTCCTCTTACAGAAGGTGTAGTGCTGGGCAAAGGAGATCCTACTGCTTGTAGGGGTTTTGACCTCCTCCAAAATAACATAACCATATGTATTCATTCTAGATGATCTACTGGTAGAAGGGAGTCTACAATTTATTTTGCAAATTATGGTGCCTTATAACCTTAGACTGGTAGGTTCTAAATATTATCCAATTGGGGAACCATCTACAGTTATTCAGCCTTCCTCCAAATTGCCCTCAGCATCAGGAAATACAGAGGAACTCTGTTCCCTCTTAGAAGCCAATGCGATAGAACCTTTTCATGAGGGAGAAGAGGGCAGGGTGCTGAAGTTAAGATGTGGGATAATTTATGACGAACACTAGTGTGTAAGCCCATCACTGCAATTGGAATTCATTAGATCCCAGTTAGACATAACTTGGGCATCAGCCTTCCACAACAAAGGATCATCAGGTTAGGATCCATAGTGGAGGAAGTTTAAAAGGAGTCAAGTATCAGCATGGTAAATGTTAAGGAAGTTTGGTCACATGGCATCCACTATATACATTGGCATCCACAGTATACATATCACCCATGGCACATCTCATTTTAAGACAAGCTTAATGGATCTTATCCACACAGTAGTGTTCTCACCAGAAATGTTTGCCGTATGGTATGAAGGAATAGGCATACAGGGGTGGGTGGTCCTTGGACTAGGAGGTAGCCCGCAAGATTTTTTTTTTTTTTTTTGAGTGGGGCACCCCACCACCCCAGTAGATCTTTTCACCACTCCTTTCAACAAGAAAGTCCCTCAGTTCTGTTTCAGGATAGGGACACATGTCAAATTAACCTCTGCCTTCCTCCTTCACTGGGGGGGGGGGGGGGGGGGGGGGAGGGGAGAGTCTTCTATATGTATCTTCTGATACCTCTAATACAAAACATTTTTGTAACTGGAGTATAAACCTGGATTTATACTCCAGTTTCAAAAATATTTTGAAAATTAAAAAAGAAATGAAAAAATTATGAAGTTTACTTAAAATGTGGAGGTTTTTGACCCATGATAATACTGGAGTCTATAAAGTGCCGGCATGAAGAAATTACTCTTGCTGCTGTGCAACAACTTTTGAAGTCTTTTTTCCATTAATAATAAAGAATTCTAAAAAGTTCTAAATTTTCACAGTGTGAATGAATGAAAAGTTGTGAATTTTGTTTTCAGCTTTAGTTGTCTATTCTAAGAAATTTTTTGCTGAATGAGTGTCGAGTTTTGTTGGAGAGGAAAACGTGCCATTGTCATACTGTAATTGTGCACTTTTCAAAATAATTTTTTTAATGAGTAGGAGCTGGCAGAATACTATTTTATATAGCTGGTGGTATGAACTTTTGTAACATAACACAGATGTTACCTATATATATATATATATATACTGTACGTTAGAGACAGTTACTTTCTCTTGAACAGGAAGAAAGGGGTTATGATAAACTTGGAAAAAGAAACTGAATTTTGCATGAAACCTCAGTAACAGGTGTTCATGAGCATAAATTAAGTGTATTATTTTAAAAGCCTTATTCATAAACAATGAGTTCAGTGATTTACCAGCAGGTCATGAGAGAGTGCATTCTGATAGTAAAAGAACTAACCTCATTTTAATCAAAATAGTGAACTGTCTCAATTATTCTGTATACATATAGCTTAGGAAAATGTCCCTCTTCTATGTTCTGTGAAGACTCAAAAGATGTAACATTTTGAAAACCATGGAATCAAGGAGATTGGCCCCAGTGTATGCCAACAAAATGGGAACAGCATATTACTGAAAGCATTAACTTATTTTTAAACTACAAAACCTTTGGCCTTATTTCCTTTAAAGGTCCATTTTCAAGATTGGAAAAGTATTGGGCACTGGGTCACCTTGGTCCCTAAAACTCTGCTTCCTTGTCATCAAGCAGATGAAGCCATTACGTATGGGTTGTGTCCATCAACCAGCAGGGGGAGATAGAGAGCACTCAAATTTCACAGTGCCACATGGTCAGCTAGCTCCACTCATTGTTGCCAGGTGGGCGGTTTTACTGCCCAATTGGGCGGGTTTTCGCCGGCCACGGGATGCGGTTTTTTGGGCGATTTTCCCATCGCCACTGTGCGAGTTCGGCGGTTTTTTCCGGGGCTTCTATTGGTCCAATTCGGTCCAATAGAAGCTTTTCAGGGGCTTCTATTGGTCCAATTTGGACCAGGGATGACGTAGGGGGCGGGGCTAGTGATGTGGGAGGCGGGGTTAGTGGCACGGGGGCGGGGTTAGGTGGTGCGGGGCGGGGTTAGTGGCGCGGGAGACGGGGATTGGCTACGGGAGGTTTTTGGACGGGTTTACGGCTCGTTTTGGGCTGGAAAAATTTTTCCCAGCTGGCAACCCTGGCTCCACTGCCTCTTCAGTATTCTCTATTGCCCCAAGCAGGGTGGTTGCAGCTTGATCAAGCTCCTTAAAAAATCTGCCTGGGGGTGGCTCCTGGCTTGCCAGTTGTTAGCTGTGGTATTAGAGGCTATAGCAGCTTCACTTTAAAGGCACATAGGTTAGTCCTTTCCCTGCCTTACCCATCCCCCAGTGGATGTGAGCACATTAGTTTCACTTTTCCCTGCTCTTTCCCACTCTATACTTGGTGGATGCAGGCACATTGGTTCACCTTTCCCTGCCTTTCCCACTGTTCTGTACCTCCGGAGTTGATTTGATTGCCTCTTTTGCTGTTTTCTCTGCTTTCCTCAGTGTTAAAAAAAAAAAAAAAAAAAGCAAGAGGTTTCTTCAGTTTCTACAGCGTGACCGGAGCTTGTATACTCGGTCCAGTGAGGTAAGAGTGTTTTCTGACTCCTCCGGGGAGGGCCCATGAATGGGACGTTTTTGGCGCAAAGCCGCCGTTTTGAATTTTCCGCCGTTTTTCGGCAATGGCTGCAGAGAGTGTTAAGCGCTGTTCCAAGTGGCAAGCGCAGATCAGCAGTGGGGCTCTGTAAAACATGCTGTTCAGGCGTAAGAGCCGGCCGACGAACATGGCGAGCGATGATTCTTCCCGCTCGGTGGAGGTGGCAGTGGGCGCCATTTTGAAAGCACCACATTGCGCGACCCCGCTGAGGCTGAGGGTCTGGAGACCGGAGGTGGCCCTCGAATTGAGGCTGGCCAAAGAGCTACTAGCCCCGGACTGGAACCGGGTGCCCAGGGCGAGTTTTTCTCCCTGACTTTGTATTATTGCTTCATAATGCATATATGCTTAAAAGAGCTCAGCCACAGGGGTTTCTATGGCCCCCCCTTACTGCCCCTCCGGTGGATGCAGGCCTGGGATTGCCCTCTGAGGCGTTTTTCCCTGATAGCTGGCTGCAAGAGAAGCGCAGAGGGGTAAATTCCCCCCCCCCCCCCCCCCCCCCCCCCCCCCGTGGTCGGGATGTGGTGAGGGATGGCAGGTCTGAGGGGTCTGGCAGGCCCTCGTGGCTGGAAGAACCAGAGGAAGGTGCAGAAGGGGCCACTGGATCCAGATGATCCATCCGCGGTGAGGATTTTCCACCGCGAGGCGCTGCCAGCGCTTTTTTCAGATTGTCTTACAGGTCCTCTCTATTGAAGATCTTGGGAGTGGCGTGGCCTCCTCTGGAAATCCGAGGATGGGCAAGTACCAGAAAGCCTGCTTGAGCCTTTCCTTTGCATGACTCCATCCAAGAGCTTATTTCAGCTCAGTGGGCTGACCCTGAAGGACCTTTGAAAGTTTCCAGGGCTATGGGGCAATTATACCCTTTCAATGAGGAGCATTTGGCTCGCTTTGCAATACCTAAGGTGGATGCCCTAGTCACAGCTGTGACAAAGAGAACTTACCTCCCGGTTGAAGGAGGGGTTGCCCTGAAGGACATGCAAGACCGTAGACTGGAATCAACACTTAAACGGTCCTTTGAAATTGCTGGTCTTACTATTCGGGCGTCTGCATGCAGTTGTTATGCTGCTGGAGCCTGCCTGGCATGGTTGCAACAGCCAGTGGAACAGCCCGGTGATGGAGCGGAGCCCTTGTCTGAAGTGGCTCCGCGAATGGAGTCGGCCTTGTCCTTTTTGGCTGACACCCTTTATGATATTGTCAGAGCTTCGGCTAAACAGATGGCTGTAGCAGTGGCGGCTCGCCGTCTTCTGTGGCTACGGCATTGGGCGGCGGACATGGCCTCCAAGCAAAGGTTGGTGAAGTTGCCCTTTCAAGGCCTTCTCCTGTTGGGTGAGGAGTTGGAGAAAATTGTGAAGGGCCTGGGAGATGCTAAACCCCAGCGCTTACCCGAGAATAGGCCGCGGCCTCCCTCCAAGGGTCAGGCGGTTCACTCCTCTTATAGACCTCGCTTCGTGAAAGTAGAAGGTACTGCCCGGGGCATTCTGCTGGGTCCACTTCTCGTGGCCGGTTTTCAGCAGAGGAACTCCTTTCGCTCGGACAAACGTTCTGCAGCAGCAGGCTCAAGACCTGAAGTTTAAGGGCGACCCTCTCAATGAGGGTACGCCGGCCCCTCCTCAGTTCCTGTTATAGGAGGACGTCTTTCCCTCTTTCTCGAGGAGTGGGCCAAGATTACCTCAGATCAGTGGGTCTGGACCTGATCAGAGAAGGATACCGAATAGAATTCGATGCCCCGATAAGAGACGTGTTTGTGGAGTCCTGATGCGGTTCTGCCGCCAAACGGGCAGCGGTAGAGGAGACCTTAGAAGGCTTGATTCACATTGGGGCGGTTTCCCCCGGTGCCTCCCGTCGATTTCGGCTGCGGCCGCTACTCCATTTACTTTGTGGTGCCGCGAAAAGTTGGGTCTTTTCGCCCTATTCTGGACTTAAAAGAATTAAACAAGTCCCTAAGAGTGCGGCATTTTCACATGGAAACCCTGCGCTGCGTCATAGTGGCGGTACAGCCAAGAGAGTTTCTCACTTCTCTGAACCTGAAAGAAGCTTACTTGCACATTCCAATTTGGCCCCCGCACCAGAAGTTTCTGCGGTTTGCGGTGATGGGAAAATATTTCCAGTTTCGGGCCTTGCCTTTTGGCCTCGCCACAGCTCCCCGAACCTTTTCGAAGGTAATGGTGGTAGTAGCTGCTTTTCTCAGGCGAGAAGGTATCCGGGTTCACCCGTACCTAGACGACTGGCTCATCAGGGCGGACTCCGTAACAGAGAGCCATCAAGCTACAGCCAGAGTGGTCTCAGTACTGCAATCTCTGGGCTGGGTCATCAATGTAGCCAAAATTCTCTGAGGACAAGCAGGCTGCTTGTTCTCACTGATGGGTGACGTCCACAGCAGCCCCTCCAATCGGAATCTTCACTAGCAAAGTCCTTTGCTAGTCCTCGCGCGCCCGCGGCCGTTTCCCGCCCGAAACCGGCTCGAGCCGGCCAGTCTTCTTTCGTCCGCACTCGGAACGGCTGTGTTTTTGCCGTGTCGAGCCCCGGAGAGTCGACCTCGCGCGTCCGTTATCAGATCGACGTGTTTTTTCTTCGGAAAAGGTTTAAATTCGTTCGGAAAGTGCTCCGAAAACCCCCTTGGGTTTGTTTGCCCCTTCCCGTACTTCCAGTCTTTGCCCGGTAAGTTTTTTTTCGTCGTCGGGGTAGGCCTCTTTCGGCCTGGTCGAGATTTTTTCTCCCTCAAAGTTTTGGTGCTCTAATTCGTCATTTCGGATTTGACTTCGCCGGAGTGATTTTTCCGCCCATGACATCGAAGCCTTCCAGCGGCTTCAAGAAGTGCACCCAGTGCGCCGGGTAATCTCGCTCACTGATAGGCACTCGTCGTGTCTTCAGTGTCTGGGGGCCGAGCACCGTCCTCAGAACTGTAGTCTGTGTTCCCTGTTACAAAGGCGGACTCAGGTAGCGAGATTGGCCCAGTGGAACGTTTTGTTCTCGGGCTCTTCGTCGGCATCGACACCAAGGTCATCGAGTGCATCGACGTCGTCAGCGTCAGACCTTCATCCTCGGCCGCCAGTGCATCGAGTGCATCGAGGCATCGGCCCTCTGCATCGGCACCGAGACATCGGATAGCTGCATCGACGTCGGTGGTACCGGGACCTCGTCTGCTGATGTCGTCGGACGGTGGTGCATCGTCAGGAGTGCAGGTGAGGGCTGTCCATTCCCCTGCTGGAGTCGGTGAGCCTTCGGGTGGGTCTTCCCTACCCTGAGGGCTCCTGCGGTACAGCCCCCCCGAGATCGACCTCCTTCGACCTCCCCGAGGAAGCGACGGCTGGATTCTACGTCCTCCTCGTCGGTGCCGGGGAGCTCCGGTGACATGCTTCGGAAGAAGTCGAAGAAGCATCGACACCGGTCTCCTCCCGCGTCGGCACCGAGAGCTCTGGGTCGCCGAGGGAGTCGGCACCCAGCAGGCATCGGCACAGAGAGGACCGCTCACCCCTGTTCAGGAGGTGTCGATGCGCTCCACTCTGGACAGCCGGAACAGCCCCACGCCCGGAACAGGTTCTGACGTCGACGCCTGCATCGACCTCCATGCCTTTCTCTGCAGCGCTCTGAACGAGAGCCTCCGGGCCGTTCTCCCAGAGATTCTGGGAGAGCTGTTGCGCCCTACCCCTCCGGTACCGACGGTGCTGCGCCTCGGTACCGTCGAGCGTGGCGCCGGCTGGCCCATCGCCCGGGGTGAGGTCCCCGACGTCGGTACCGCGTGCGGTGCGGCTGCGGCCACCTCCAGGAAGGCTCCCCGACTACGTCGGCGGAGGGAGCTTCGCCGATGCGGGCGAGGGAGTCTACCTCTCGACGCCCCCATCGTGGACGTGGCTCCACTGAGTCGAGCCGGGCGAGGTGCAGACACAGGTTCGTGAACTTGTGTCTGACACCGAAGGTGAGGCCTCGTGGGAAGAAGAGGAAGACCCAGATATTTCTCTGACGAGGAGTCTGAGGGTCTTCCTTCTGATCCCACTCCTCCCCTGAAAGACAGCTTTCTCCTCCTGAGAGTCTGTCTTTCGCTTCCTTTGTCCGGGAGATGTCTACGGCCATCCCCTTCCCGGTGGTTGTGGAGGACGAGCCCAGGGCTGAAATGTTTGAGCTCCTGGACTATCCTTCTCCACCTAAGGAAGCGTCCACTGTTCCCTTGCACCATGTCCTGAAAAAGACATTGCTTGCGAACTGGACCAAGCCATTAAGTAATCCCCACATCCCCAAGAAGATCGAGTCCCAGTACCGGATCCATGGGGACCCAGAGCTGATGCGCACCCAGTTGCCTCACGACTCTGGAGTTTGGATCTGGCCCTAAAGAAGGCTAAGAGTTCTAGGGAGCATGCTTCGGCGCCCCCGGGCAAAGACTCTAGAACCTTAGACTCCTTTGGGAGGAAGGCCTACCATTCCTCTATGCTGTGGCCAAAATCCAGTCTTACCAGCTGTACACGAGCATACACATGCGGAACAATGTGCGGCAGTTGGCGGCTGGTTGATGCGCTCCCCCCTGAGCAAGCCAAGCCTTTTCAGGAGGTGGTCAGGCAGCTGAAGGCGTGCAGAAAATTCCTGGCCGAGGGGTGTATGACACCTTTGATGTTGCGTCCAGGGCCGCTGCTCAAGGTGTGGTGATGCGCAGGCTCATGGCTGCGTGCCTCCGACCTGGAGAATAGACTCCAGCAGCGGATTGCGGACTCGCCTTGCCGTGCGGACAATATTTTTGGAGAGAAGGTCGAACAGGTGGTAGAGCATCTCCACCAGCGGGATACCGCATTCGACAAGTTCTCCCGCCGGCAGCCTTCGCATCTACCTCTACAGGTAGAAGATTTTTGGGGGAAGGAGGACTGTTCCCTACTCTTCTGGCAAGCGTATGTACAATCCTCCTTCTCGACAGCCTGCGGCCCAGGCTAAGCCCCAGCGCGCTTGCTCTCGTCAGCAGCGTGCGACTCAGCAAGGCCCGCGGCTCCCCAGCAAAGCAAGGGGCGAGCTTTTGACTGGCTCCAGCAGAGCATAGCCGACATACAAGTGTCAGTGCGGGCGACCTGCCGTCGGGGGGAGGTTGAAAGCTTTTCACCAAAGGTGGCCTCTCATAACCTCCGATCAGTGGGTTCTCCAAATAGTCCGGCAAGGATACACCCTCAATTTGGCCTCCAAACCTCCAAATTGTCCACGGGAGCTCAGTCTTACAGCTTCCAGCAAAGCAGTACTTGCAGAGGAACTCTCCGCCCTTCTCAGCGCCAATGCGGTCGAGCCCGTGCCATCGGGCAAGAAGGGCTGGGATTCTATTCCAGGTACTTCCTTGTGGAAAAGAAAACAGGGGGGATGCGTCCCATCCTAGACCTAAGGGCCCTGAACAAATATTGGTCAAAGAAAAGTTCAGGATGCTTTCCCTGGGCACCCTACTTCCCATGATTCAGGAAATGATTGGCTATCTCTCTGGACTGAAGGATGCCTACACACATCCCGATACTGCCAGCTCACAGACAGTATCTGCGATTTCAGCTGGGCACACGTCACTTCCAGTACTGTGTGACCCTTTGGGCGCCTCTGCGCCCAGGGTGTTCACAAAGTGCCTGGCTGTAGTAGCAGCGGCACTTCGCAGGGGGGTGCACGTGTTCCCGTATATCTCGACGATTGGCTGGTGAAGAACACGTCTGAGGCAGGAGCCCTGCAGTCCATGCAGATGACTATTCGCCTCCTGGAGCTACTGGGGTTTGTGATAAATTACCCAAAGTCCCATCTTCCAGCACAGAGACTCGAATTCATAGGAGCTCTGCTGGGATTCTCGGACGGCTCGTGCCTATCTCCCAGAGACGAGAGCCAACAACTGTTGTCCCTCGTCTCACGGGTGCGAACGTCCAGCAGATCACAGCTCGGCAGATGTTGAGATTGCTGGGCCACATGGCCTCCACAGTTCATGTGACTCCCATGGCCCGCCTTCACAAGATTGCTCAATGGACCCTAGCTTCTCAGTGGTTTCAGGCTGCTGGGGATCTAGAAGACGTGATCCACTGTCCACGATTTTCTCGAATCCTGTATTGGTGGACGATTGGTCCAATTGACTCTGGGACGTCCCTTCCAAATTCCTCAGTCACAAAAAGTGGACCGGATGCGTCTCTCCTGGGGTGGGGGGCTCATGTCGATGGGCTTCACACCCAGGAAGCTGGTCCCTCCAGGAATGCGATCTGCAGATCAATCCTGGAGTTACGAGCGGTCTGGAATGCTCTGAAGGCTTTCAGAGATCGGCTGTCCCACCAAATTATCCAAATTCAGACAGACAACCAGGTTGCCATGTACTATGTCAACAAGCAGGGGGGCACCGGATCTCGCCCCCTGTGTCAGGAAGCCGTCAGCAGTGGCTCTGGGCTCGCCGTCACGGCATGGGGCTCCAAGCCACTTATCTGGCAGGCGTAAACAACAGTCTGGCCGACAGACTGAGCAGGATTATGCAACCTCACGAGTGGTCGCTAAACTCCCGAGTGGTGCGCCAGATCTTCCAAGCGTGGGGCACCCCTTGTGGATCTCTTCGCATCTCGAGCGAACCACAAAGTCCCTCAGTTCTGTTCCAGGCTTCAGGCCCACGGCAGACTGGCATCGGATGCCTTCCTCCTGGATTGGGAGGAGGCTGCTGTATGCTTATCCTCCCATTCCTCTGGTGGGGAAGACTTTGTTGAAACTCAAGCAAGACCGGCACCATGATTCTGATTGCTCCTTTTTGCCGCGTCAGATCTGTTCCTCTTCTTCTGGAGTTATCCTCGAAGAACCGTGGAGATTGGAGTGTTTTCCGACCTCATCACGCAGGACGAAGGGGCTCTTCTGCATCCCAGCCTCCGGTCCCTGGCTCTCACGGCCTGGATTGTTGAGAGCGTAGACTTTGCCTCTTTGGGGTCTGTCAGAGGGTGTCTCCTGCATCTTGCTTGCTTCCAGGAAAGATTCCACTAAGAGGACGTTACTTCTTTCTGTGGAGGAGGTTGCCGTCTGGTGTGACAGCAAGGCCCTAGCTCCTCGGCTCTTGTCCTACACAGACCCTGCTTGAATACCTTCTGCACTTGTCTGAGTCTGGTCTCAAGACCAACTCTGTAAGAGTTCAACTTAGCGCAATCAGTGCATACCATTACCATGTGGAAGGTAAGCCGATCTCAGGACAGCCTTTAGTTGTTCGCTTCATGAGAGGTTTGCTTTTGTCAAAGCCCCCTGTCAAGCCTCCTACAGTGTCATGGGATCTCAATGTCGTTCTCACCCAGCTGATGAAACCTCCTTTGAGCCCACTGCATTCCTGCCATCTGGAAGGGCCTGGAAGGTATTTCTTGGTGGCAGTTACTTCAGCTCGTAGAGTCAGTGAGCTTCAGGGCCCTGGTAGCCCAGGCCCCTTACACCAAATTTTCATCATAACAGAGTAGTCCTCCGCACTCACCCTAAGTTCTTGCCAAGGTCGTGTCGGGTTCCATCTGAACCAGTCCAATGTCTTGCCAACATTCTTTCCCCGTCCTCATTCCTGCCCTGCTGAACGTCAGCTGCACACATTGGACTGCAAGAGAGCATTGGCCTTCTACCTGGAGCGGACACAGCCCCACAGACAGTCCGCCCAATTGTTTGTTTCTTTTGATCCCAATAGGAGGGGAGTGGCTGTAGGGAAACGCACCATATCCAATTGGCTAGCAGATTGCATTTCCTTCACTTACGCCCAGGCGGGCTGGCTCTTGAGGGTCATGTCACGGCTCATAATGTTAGAGCCATGGCTGCGTCGGTAGCCCACTTGAAGTCAGCCTCCATTGAAGAAATTTGCAAAGCTGCGACGTGGTCATCTGTCCACACATTCACATCTCATTACTGCCTGCAGCAGGATACCCGACGCGACAGTCGGTTCGGGCAGTCAGTTCTTCAGAACCTGTTTGGGCTTAGGATCCAACTCCACCCCCCGAGGGCCCTGTTTGTTCTGTTCCAGGCTGCACTCTCAGTTAGTTGGTAAATTTTTTAGGTCAATCTCAGTTATGTCCTCGCCGTTGCGAGGCCCAATTGACCATGGTTGTTGTTTTGAGTGAGCCTGGGGGCTAGGGATACCCCATCAGTGAGAACAAGCAGCCTGCTTGTCCTCGGAGAAAGCGAATGCTACATACCTGTAGAAGGTATTCTCCGAGGACAGCAGGCTGATTGTTCTCACCAACCCGCCCGCCTCCCCTTTGGATTTGAGTCTTCCCTTGTTTCTCTTTTGCTACATACGAGACTGGCCGGCTCGAGCCGGGTTCGGGCGGGAAGACGGCCGCGCATGCGCGGTGCGCGCGGGCGCGCGAGGACTAGCAAAGGACTTTGCTAGTGAAGATTCCGATTGGAGGGGCTGCCGTCGACGTCACCCATCAGTGAGAACAATCAGCCTGCTGTCCTCGGAGAATACCTTCTACAGGTATGTAGCATCGCTATCACCTGACCCCCTCGCAATCTCTAGAATATTTGGGGGCACGGTTCGATACAGACTCGGGTTATGTATTCCTACCCGAGCAAAGGCGGTGCAAGCTTCAGAATCAGGTCCGTCTGCTCCTGAGGATGCCCCGCCCGCGAGCTTGGGACATTGTCCAGCTGTTGGGATCGATGACGGCCACCTTGGATTTGGTGCCCTAGGCGAGAGCGCACCTGAGACCTCTGCAGTATTCTCTGTTTCAACGATGGTCTCCAGTATCTCAGGATTATCAATGCAGACTCTCTTGGCTCCCTGCGGCCCGACTTAACATGGAGTGCTGGCTCTCAGACAGCATGCTGCAGCGAGGAATGCCGCTGGCGCTCCCCGATTGGTGTCTAGTGGTGACAGATGCTAGCCTGAAGGGCTGGGGCGCACATTGCAAGGGGAAGCATGCCCAGGGTCTTGGACACCCAACGAGTCGGAGTGGTCCATCAATCGCCTAGAGTTGAAAGCGGTTGTTTCAGGCGCTCCTGGCCTTTCAAGTGACTCTGGAAGGATTGGCTGTCAGAGTGATGTCGGACAACACAGGACAACAGTGGCCTACATAAACCGACAAGGCGGCACTCAGTGCAGAGCGCTGGCTGCGCAGGCCGAACAGATTTGTCACTGGGCCGAGCTGCATCTACAGTTTCTGTCGCAGCTCACATTGCAGGTCAGAGCACGTGCAAGCCGATTATCTAAGCAGGCATCAAATCGATCCAGCGGAATGGGAACTGGCAGACGAAGTATTCCTGCAGATATGTGCCAATGGGGCAAGCCCGTAATGGATCTTATGGCGACAAGCTCAATTGCCAAAGTCCCGTGCTTTTCAGCAGATGGAGAGATCCTCGCTCAGCCGGGTTGGATGCCTTGGCTCAACCCTGGCCTCTGGGCCTCTGGTATGTGTTCCTTCCATGGCCCTTGATAGGGCGTGTGCTCCTGTGGATTCGGCTTCACCCAGGAGAAGTGGTTCTCATCGCCCCGGATTGGTCCAGGGGTCCTTGGTATGCGGACCTCTGACAGATGCTAGTGGAGGCTCTCCTTCCTTTACCTCTGATACCGAACCTGTTGTCGCAGGGACAGGTGGCCATGGAGGACGCCTGCCGTTGTGGTCTTACAGCATGGCTATTGAGAGGGCGCAATTGAGAGGCAAAGGCTATTCCAATAATGTTATTTCCACTCTACTGCAGGCCCGCAAGTGGTCCACCTCCGTGGCTTATGCCAGGATCTGGCGCCAGTTTGAGGCTTGGTGTGTTTCAAAAGCGATCACACCCATGTGGGCTCCTGTGTCGCTGATTCTGGACTTTTTGCAGGATGGTGTACAAAAAGGCTTGGCCTATAATTCCCTCCCTTCATGGTAAGGTTGCAGGCGTGTCTTTAGCTGCTCGTCCAGATGTGGCACGGTTTCTTAGAGGGGTGCTTCGGCTCCGTCCTCCCGTGCGGGCACCTTGTCCAGCTTGGAACCTGGGGCTAGTTTTGAAGGCTCTGCAGGGTTCTCCTTTTGAGCCGCTACGGCGAGCTTCTGAAAAAGATTTGACACTAAAGGCCGTTTTTCTGGTGGCCATTACTTCGGCGAGATGGGTGTCAGAACTCCAGGTGCTGTCCTGTCGAGACCCATTTCTGCAATTTTCAGAGTCCGGGGTCACGGTTCGTACCGTGCCTTCCTTCATGCCTAAGGTGGTTTCAGCGTTTCACTTAAACCAGCCTATTTTTCTACCCTCTTTTGTTAAGGAGGAGTTTCCAGAATCCTTTGGGCAGTTGCACCTGTTGGATGTGCGCAGGACTCTGTTGCAGTATCTGCGAGTTACTAATTCTTTCAGGACCTCTGATCATTTGTTTGTTTTACTATCAGGTTCTCGCAGAGGGTCTCCAGCGTCTAAAGCCACTATTGCCCGCTGGCTCAAAGAAGCTATCTTTTCAGCTTATCTGCTTGCCTGCCGGCCTCCGCCTGTAGCCTTTAAGGCACATTCTACAATGATTTCTTCCTCTTGGGCTGAAACTGGAGCACTCTCTCTTTATGAGATTTGCAGTGCAGCAACATGGACTTCGAAGCTCTCATTTGCCCGACATTACAGGCTGGATGTGGCTGCTAGGAGGGATGCGCGTTTTGGAGCACAAGTGCTAGCGCATGGTGTGACTTGTTCCCACCCTATCTAGGGATTGCTTTGATACATCCCATACGTAATGGCTTCATCTGCTTGATGACAAGGAAGGGAAAATTAGGTTCTTACCTTGGTAATTTTCTTTCCTTTAGTCATAGCAGATGAAGCCATGAGCCCTCCCTGTATGATTGTCTGAATGCTGTGAATCTGTTTCAGGTTCTGTTCCTGTTTCCTGACGTTCCTTCCTTGGGGGAAAGTTGGAAAACAGTCTTCAGGATTCATGTTCACTTATAGGAGGATGAGTCCATTGCGGTTTGTTATACTGTTTTGAAAGCTTCAAATACTGAAGAGGCAGTGGAGCTGGCTGACCATGTGGCACTGTGAAATTTGAGTGCTCTCTATCTCCCCCTGCTGGTTGATGGACACAACCCATATGTAATGGCTTCATCTGCTATGACTAAAGGAAAGAAAATTACCAAGGTAAGAACCTAATTTCCCATTTGGCACTTCCCCAAGCCTGAGTGAAGCTGCTCCAGGGCTGACTTGGAGCAGCTTCTACCAATGGGATATATGATTTGAGATATATGCTGCTAAGCCTTCTTGTCAAAGATGGAATGATATGGGAGGAGAAATTATGTGATCAGGCTTGAAAGCATAGAAGTGAGGAAGTAAGTTAGAGGCAGGAGAGGGAACATTAAACAAAAAGTATAAATAAAAGGAAAATAAAGACAAGCAAAAAAACCAAAACAATATAAAGTAGATGAAACAAAAATAAAAGTGCTAACATTCATTATAAGGATGAACATTTCCCTAGCTTTTAACATTTTAGTTGACATTTTTCAGAATTTTTTCACTCTAGCTTGGTTGTGTAGGCTAAAATGCCTCCTTACCAAGTGGATAATTCTAAGACACATAGTGTTAGGTGGACTTGAACAAGAGGAAAAATAAATTGTATCATGGCTCATGGATTTCTTTCTAGTCTCTCTGTATACATATCTGTATGTGTGTGCTTTTGGGCTAGAATGGAAGGGGGCTTTTTTGATTGAAGAAGTATCCAAATTTGAAAAGAATAAAATGAAATATGATAATGTAACCAAACTGTTGCGTATCACTATCACAAATTTTGAAAGCATGGATTTTGCAATTTAAATACAGGTTGTCATAATCTCTACAGCAGAAGGTATTGTCAGTACATATATCTAGTCATTAAGAAGGCGATATGGTTCCATTTCAGTAGGTTTCATATTTATTATTTATATTTTTGCTCACACACCTTTTTTCAGTAACATACATAAACATAGTAACATTGTAGATGTCTGCCCAGCACTAGTAGTTCAAGGTGAGTTACATTCAGGTACTCTGGATATTTCTCTCTCTCAGTAGGGCTCACAATCTAAATTTGTACCTGTCGTGTCCCTCACCTGGTTTTTGCCGCACTCTGGCGGCGCGGAGACGACCGGTAGCGTGTGGTCGGTTGCGACGCTCCTCAGATTTGGTAGGATGTTCTGGGATGGCTGGGGGAGGTTTACGCTGGGGTGGCGGCTGGCTTCTGAGTCTAGCCTTCGTGTGGGCGTGCAGGTTTGGGTACTGCATGTTATTTCCCGGACTGCCCACTTCAGGGGTTGCATGGTTGGTCCCGCCTTCTGCTGTGAGGGGATTGACTGTTTCCTTGACGACAACTCTCCTGCCCGGGACCTGTGACCTATCGGTGGCTCTTCCTCCCATCTGATTCTACTCTGCCTCTGAGGATCAGACTATTTCTGGGAGCTCTTTCAGCAGTTCCTTGCTTCGGCTTCTTGTTGGTGAGACTTGCTTTCCATGTTGCTCCTACTTGTTCCCTGCCTAGAGACTTTGCCTGAATCTGACTTCTGCTATTGCTTGCTGCCTGCCTACAGACATTTGCCCTGGAATCTGACTACTTGCTATTGCCTGCCACCTGCCTAGAGACTTCTGCCTGGAATCTGACTACTGCTATTGCCTGCCGCCTCCCTAGAGACTTTTGCCTGGATCCGACTACTGCTATTGCCTGCCTAGAGACTTTTTGCCTGGATCTGACTACTGCTATTGCCTGCCGCCTGCCTAGAGACTTTTGCTGGATCTGACTACTGCTATTGCCTGCTGCCTGCCTAGAGACTTTTGCCTGGATCTGACTACTGCTATTGCCTGCCGTCTGCCTAGAGACTTTTGCCTGGATCTGACTACTGCTATTGCCTGCCGCCTGCCTAGAGACTTTTGCCTGGATCTGACTACTGCTATTGCCTGTCGCCTGCCTAGAGACTTTGCCTGGATCTGACTTCTGCTTTGCTTGCTGCCTGCCCTGAAGTCTTGCCCGGACCTGTGTTCTGCTTCGCTACTGCCTTCAGGTAAGATGCAGACTTTGTTTCGGCCGCCAAGCTCTGCTTGGCATAGGAACTCACCATCCTCTAGAATCGTGACAGTACCTGAGGCAATAGAGGGTTAAGTGACTTGCCCAGATCATAAGGAGCAGCAGTGGGATTTGAACGGCTACCTTTGGATGCAACGACCGGTGCTGTAACCACTAGGCCCACTCCTCCACTCCTAGAATTTATATAAAGAAAATTAATTTATAACTCTGACTAGCTAAGATTTGAAATATATGGGATGATTAATTGCTTTTAATAAATTTAGATTTCAGTATATTGCTACCGACTTGTGTGTTGCGAAGTGACAGAAAATGTTATGTAAAACAAACAATTGTAGCAGTAAAAAAAAAATATTTCTCTGGGTCTAGTGCCATGCCCCCTCCCCCAACTCATACCTTAAGAGGCAAGAGTGATGCGCTTCAGGTCGCTCCTGCCTCCGGTGCTGCTATCATTACTACTACTATTACTTATCATTTCTATAGCGCTACTAGACGTACGCAGCGCTGTACACCTGACATGAAGAGACCAGTCCCCTGCTCGACAGAGCTTACAATCTAATTAGGACAGACAAACAGGACAAAACAGAGAAAATGAAATATTAAAGTGAGGATGATAAAATAAGGGTTCTGAACACGTGAATCAGGGTTAGGAGTAAAAGCAGTATCGAAAAGTGGGCTTTTTGCTTAGATTTGAAGACGGCCAGAGATGCAGCTTGACGTACTGGCTCAGGAAGTCTATTCCAGGCATGAAAAATGGTGGCGCTCAGTACCACAAGGTGCATCCTGGGAATGCACTGGGTGGGATCAGTCTGCCACATAAGAGAAGCTTTTATTAATTGTTTGAAGACTCACTACTCAGGCACTGTTGGGAGGGGGGGGGGGGTGCAGGTGCCAGTTATGGAGGTGGGTTGCCACTAGACTCCAGAGAAAACTTTTTTTTTTTTTTTTTAATATTTGGGGGGCAGCAGGGTCCGGCAGGAAGGGAGAGAAGTTGGGATTGATGCAGACCTGCTGGCATATTTTGTTTTAAATGTCAACCTTCCTGTCAGTTTCTGAGCCAGTCACTGCTCAGGCACCAGACCGAAAGGGTGACATTTTGTAGTGAGTTGAAGATTGCTGCCACAATTTTAACACAGCAGTAATTTGCATGCTCATTGCTTATAGCATTCTGTGCTGGTTTTGGACCACTGATTTCATGGTAGAGACACAGCTTTTTGGTGAAGCTTTCTGCATTGACTCCATAGTGAGGAGCGTTAGAGAACTACAGATAAAGATTTAAACTCATTAACCATCCTCATAACTTCTGAACATTAATGCAAAAATTTGAATCCTGAAAAAGGTCAGACAGTTTTCAAGCCAAACCTCTGAGTTCTGAGCATATCTCACAGGACCTCCTAAACCTTGGACCAAAAGTATGTGTTGTACTTTGTTTTTTGTTTGTCTTAATACTACTAATAATAATTTCTATAGCCCTACTAGACATATGCAGCACTGTACATGTTATATGTAGGTACTTTTGCTGTCCCTAGAGGTTCAAATCTATGTACCTGGGCAATGGAGGGTTAAGTGACTTGCCCCAAGATCACAAGGAGCTGCAGCGGGAAATCAAACCCAGTTTGCCAGGCTCAAAGCCCATTGCACTAACCATTAGGCTGCTCCTCCACTAATAAATAGGCCTCAGTGAACCAAGGCATATTTCCATGCACATACCTTCTCTCTCACAGACATCCCATCTGCTCTCGGCCAGCCTCCTTTGCTCTCTTTCATGCACATCTCACCTGCCACCCTCGGCCAGTGTGACTGATACACACACACACACACCCTTGTGATTTTGCTGTCTCATGAAATTGGGAGTTGCAACATCAACACTTATCACCTCAACAATATCAGTTACTACAAACTGTCTAAAGTCCTGTCTGATGTTATGACAAACAAACAAAAAAACTATATTAAAGTTTGAAATCACCGACCGTAAAGCCAACATATAGTCCCTCTACTGCAAAACACTATGCACAAAACTTGTGCAAGAACAGAGTTGAAACCTTTCCATATCATAAAGGTGCAAACTCCCCAGGATGCAAAGTGCAACAGTTTTATGGGTGACAGATAGCACTGTAAATAATACACTGGCCCTAAAACACTAATATACCACCTAGTGGGAAAACAGGACACATGCAAACCACTATAAGATCTCTACACAGAAACTACATGCTAGAAGATAATATCCAGGTCACACACGGAAAACACAGATAAAGACTATAAAACAGGAGACCACAAATCAATAATACAGATATGAAGGTAAAAAACTGAACTGGAAACCTCAAAGAAGTCAGGCTCGGCATATACAGCAAAACTAGAGAAATAGAACTGCAATACAAGATATCAGAAATGTGCATTTCCCAAAAACTGACACATTCCATTTAAATTCAGAATAAAATACTTTTTTCTTCTACCTTTGTTGTCTGAGCATTTCATTTTTCCATTTGCTTTGGTCCCAGTGTCTCCAGGTTTTCTCAGTTTTTTTCCTATCTTTGCAGGGTCTCCTGTCCATTTGACATTTTTTTATGTCCACCCTCCATCTTTCCTCTGTTTCCCTATTTGGTCCTGTCCTGCGTCTCCCCTCTGTGTCCTTGTTCCTTTCCTCCCGCCCATATTCCCATTGCTTTCTTGGTCTCTATCTCTCCTCCTGTGATCATATTGTCTCTGTTCCCCCAGTCCCTCTACATCAAGGCATCTTCCCTGTGTACCCTGTCGTTATGACGCACTCTATGCCCAGGCTTTGCATGGAAGAGGGTCTTCTCTGTGCCCCTTTCCATCTTCTCTCTTCCCTTCTACCCACACCCCCACCCTGGGGCTAGCATTTCTCTCGAGGACAAGCAGGCTGGAGATCACCACGCATGGGTCATCGTCCACGACGGCCCAGGAGCTCCGGAAATTAACAAAAAAAAAAGTTCTAGAAGCAGCGCGATGGGCGGGGGACAACGCACCGCCGCTATGCGCGAGGACTTCCCGCCCACACACGCTTCCCTCAGTTTTCCTTTTTTCCCGCTTCGCGAAGAGGGATGGTTTTTCTGCTGCTCCTCGCGTTGTTCTGGCCCGGGGACGTCTTGGCGTCGCGTTACGCACTCCAGTTCTTCTTTTTGCCCTTTTTTTTCTTATTTTCTACTTAGTCTAAAAAAAAAAAATCCTTATTTTCGTAGGTTTTTTTTCGACTTTGGTAAGTTTCCTTTCTCCTATCGGTTGCGGTCGCCTTTAGGCCGGCCGGTCGTACCTTCCTTTGTTTGTGCCTTTTCGTCGGCACCATTGAGCCGTTTGATTTTTCGTCCGATATTTTTCCTCTCATGTCATCGAGGATTCCTAGCGGCTTCAAACGCTGTTCCCGCTGCAACTGGACCATCTCGTCGACCGATCCTCACGCTTGGTGTCTCCCGTGCCTCGGGCCCTACTATTTACCTGCTTCGTGTAAGCTTTGTAAATTAATGAAAAAACGGACCCAGGTGTCTCGAGAGGCTCAGCGTGAGAAGCTTTTTCCAGATCGGTCCGGACCTTTGACGTGGCATCGGCGTCGAGGGAAGCGGCATTGAGAGTCCAGGTAATGGCTGCCGAGAGACCTGTTACCGCTGGGAGCAGCGAGGCATTGAGTGGGTCTCCACCCATCTCGAGGCCTACTGCTATGCAGGTCCCGGGACCGCTCTGAATCGGACCCGGCCCCAAAGAGGCGTGAGGATTCCACGTCCTCTTCATCGGTACCGAGGAGTGTCGATGATGGGCGTCGGGCGAAGGCTAAGAAGCGTCACCATCGATCTCCTTCCCGTCACGGTACCGAGAGCTCCGGGGAGCCGAGAGGAGTCGGCACCCGAGAAGCGTCGGCACCGGGAGGACCGCTCACCCTCCATTCAGGAGGTGCCGACGTGTTGGTCGTCTGGCAGCCAGGTACCGGTTCTCGAACCTCATCTGATTCTAGCACTGACTCCTGTACCAGCCCCACAGCTTGTTCCGATAGCAGCCCTCGATGAGTGTCTCCGGGCCATGCTTCCAGGTCTTTTGGAAGGGATGATCCGTCCTTCTGCCTCGGTTACCGGTACCTACTGCTGAGACGGCGTCTGGCCATCTCCTGTGTGGAGGTCTCCGCCCTCGGTACCACTTTCGGTGCCTGAGCCGGCTGCCACCCGGGTAGACTCTCCCTCAACGTCAGTGGAGGAAGCTTCGCCGGAGTCCAGGCAGGGGTCCACTTCTCGACGCCCTTCACGAGGAAATTGCTCCTCCAGATCGAGGCAGGATCGGGTTCGGGCTGTTCTTCGAGAGCTATTGTCCGATACCGAGCAGGAGCACTCATGGAGTGAGGAGGAAGATTCTCAGGGGCTTCCGTCTAATCCCACTCCACCTATTGAGTGTCTCTCCTTTTCATCTTTTGTGCGAGAAATGTCTAGGGACATTCCCTTTCCCATGGAGGCGTGGATGAGCCCAGGGCCGAGATGTTCGAGGTCCTGGATTATCCTTCTCCACCAAAAGAGGTTGCAACGGCCCCCTGCACAGTACACTCAGGGAAGTGATGTTGCAGAATTGGTCTTGCCCCTTTCTAATTCAGTTGTCAACAAGACGTCCGAGTCCCAGTACAGAGTCCATGGTGAGCCTGTGATGGTGAAGGCCCAACTTCCTCACGATTCCATGGTGGTGAAGTCTGCTCTCAGAAGGTCCAAGAGTACTAGGGACTATGCCTCGGCGCCCCAGGCAGAGAGTCTAGGACCTTGCATTCTTTTGGGAGGCGTACGTATCAGGCCGGAATGCTCGCGGCCAAGATTCAAACATACCAGCTGTACACCAGCATCCACTTACGGAACTCGATAAAGCAACTGTCCGGTTTGGTTGAAGCTCTCCTCCTGAGCTTGCTGAGCCTTTTCACCAGGTGGTCAGGCAGCAGAAGGCATGTCGCAAATTCCTGGCCAGGGAGCTTTTGATTCTTTTGACGCTGCATCCGGCGGCTGCTCAGGGTATCATGATGCGCAGACTCTCCTGGCTGCATGTCTCGGACCTGGATCAGAAGACCCAGCACTGTATGGCGGATGTTCCTTGCTGGGGGGACAATCTTTTGGAGAGAAAGTTGAGGATATGGTTGATTCCCTCAAAAAGCATCATGATGCTATGGACTCTCTCGCCCGCTGGACGCCTTCTGCTACTACCTCCTCCTCTAGGAGGTTTTTGGAGGGAGGAGGCGTGCGCTCTATTCCTCTGGCAGGCGTAGGTACACTCCTGCTTCCAGACAGCCTGTTCAGGCTCGCCCCCAGCAACCCCACTCTCGTCAGCGGCGTGCACCTCAGGCCCCTGCGGATCTCCAGCAAAAGCAGGGGACGGGCTTTTGACTGGCTCCAGAGAAGCATAGCCGACATCAAAGTATCAGTGCCGGACAATCTTTCTGTCGGAGGGAGGATTATATTTTTTCACCAAAGGTGTGGCCTCTGATAATCTCTGACAGGTGGGTTCTTCAAATAGTCCGGTCCGGATACACTCTCAATCTGGAATCAATACCTCCAAATTGTCCACCGGGAGCTCAATCCTTCAGTTCCCACACAAGCAGGTATTTGCAGAGGAACTCTCCGCCCTTCTCAGCGCCAATGCGGTCGAGCCCGTTCCACCCGGGCAAGAAGGGCTGGGATTCTATTCCAGGTACTTCCTTGTGGAAATGAAAACAGGGGGATGCGTCCCATCTTAGACCCAAGGGGCCTGAACAAATTCCTGGTCCGAGAAAAGTTCAGGATGCTTTCCCTAGGCACCCTTCTCCCCATGATTCAGGAAAACAACTGTCTATGCTCTCTGGACTTGAAGGACGCCTACACTCACAACTCTGTGCTTCCAGCTCACAGGCAGTACCTCAGATTTCGCTTGGGGACTCAGCACTTTCAGTACTGCGTACTGCCCTTTGGTCTCGCAGCTGCGCCCAGGGTATTCACAAAATGCTTGGCAGTTGTCACAGCATCGCTACGCAGACTGGGAGTGCATGTGTTCCCTTACCTCGAATTGGCTGGTAAAGAACACCTCGGAGGCAGGAGCTCTGCAATCCATGCGGTTCACTATCCAACTGCTAGAACTTCTGGGGTTTGTCATCAATTATCCCAAGTCCCATCTGGTTCCCGTACAGAAATTGGAGTTTATAGGAGCTCTGTTGAACACACAGACGTCTCGAGCCTATCTACCCAGGCGAGGGCAGACACCTCCTGTCCCTAGTGTCCTTGACTCGAGCATCGCAACAGATCACAGCTCGGCAGATGTTGAGACTTCTCGGCCATATGGCCTCCATAGTTCATGTGACTCCCATGACACGACTACACATGAGATCAGCTCAGTGGACCCTAGCTTCCCAGTGGTGTCAGGCTACGGGGAATCTAGAGGATGTCATCCATCTTTCCACCGAATTTTGCAATTCCCTCCACTGGTCTTGGGACGCCCATTCCAAATTCCTCAGCCACAAAAGGTGCTGACAACGGATGCATCCCTTCCAGGGTGGGGGGCTCATGTCGATGGGCTTCACACTCAGGAGTTTGGTCCTTCCAGGAAACACATCTTCAGATCAACCTCTTGGAATTACGAGCGATCTGGAATGCACTGAAGACTTTCAAAGATCGGCTGTCCAATCAAATTATCCTAATTCAGACAGACAATCAGGTTGCCATGTATTACACGAACAAGCAGGGGGGCACCGGATCTCGCCCTCTGTGTCAGGAAGCTGTCTTGATGTGGCTTTGGGCTTGCCAGCACGGCATGCTTCTCCAGGCTACATATCTGGCAGGCATAAACAGTCTGGCCGACAGGTTGAGCAGGGTAATGCAACCTCATGAGTGGTCTTTGAACATGGATGTTGTCCGCAAGATCTTCCGAGCGTGGGGCACCCCCTCGGTGGATCTTTTTGCCACTCAGTACAATCACAAGGTTCCTCAATTCTGTTCCAGGCTTCAGGCCCACGACAGACTGGCATCAGATGCCTTTCTCCTTCATTGGGGGAGGGGTCTCATGTAACGTATCTTCCATTCCTTTAGTAGGGAAAACTCTGCTGAAACTCAAGCAAGATCGCGGAACCATGATTCTGATAGCACCCTTCTGGCCCTGTCAGATATGGTTCCCTCTTCTTCTGGACTTGTCGTCAGAAGAACCGTGGAGATTGGACTGTTTCAACCCTCATCACTCAGAACCAGGGGTCGCTTCTACATCCCAACCTCCAGTCTCTGGCTCTCATGGCCTGGATGTTGAGAGCTTAGAAGTGCCTCTTTAGGCCTCTCAGAGGGTGTCTCCCAAGTCTTGTGCTTCCAGGAAAGATTCCACGAAAAGGAGTTATGGTTTTAAATGGAGGAGGTTTGCCGTCTGGTGTGTCAGCAAGGCCCAAGATCCTTTCTCTTGTCCTACACGGACCCTGCTTGAATACCTTCTACACTTATCAGAGTCTAGTCTTAAGACTAACCAGTAAGAGTTCACCTGAGTGCAATTAGTGCTTATCATCACCGTGTAGAAGGTCAGCCTATCTCTGGACAGCCTTTAGTTAGTTCGTTATGAGAGGTTTGCTTTTGTCAAAGCCCCGTGTCAAACCTCCACTGTGTCATGGGATCTCAACGTCGGTTCTCACCCAGCTGATGAAACTCCTTTGAGCCACTGAATTCCTGCCACTGAAGTACTTGACCTGGAAGGTCATTTTCTTGGTGGCTGTTACATCAGCTCGTAGAGTCAGTGAGCTCCAAGCCTTAGTAGTTCATGCTCCCTACATTAAATTTCATCATAACAGGGTAGTTCTCCGCACTCATCCTAAGTTCCTGCCGAAGGTGGTGTCGGAGTTCCGTCTAAACCAGTCAATTGTCTTGCCAACATTTTTCCCCGACCTAATGTCTTGCCAACATTTTTTTCCCCGACCTCATATCCGCCCTGGTGAGGACAAGTTGCATACCTTGGACTGTAAGAGAGCATTGGCCTTTACATGGAGCGGACGAAGCCCTACAGACAGTCCGCCCAGTGTTTGTTTCATTTGATCCCAACAGGATGGGGTTGCCATCGGAAAATGCACAATCTCCAATTGGCTAGCAGATTGCATTTCCTTCACTTCTGCCCAAGCTGGGCTGACCTTGGAGGGCCATGTCACGGCTCATAATGTTAGAGCCATGGCTCCGCAGTGGCTCACTTAAAGTCAGCTTCCATTGAAGAGATTTGCAAGGCTGCGACGTGGTCATCAGTCCACACATTCACATCTCATTACTGCCTTCAGCAAGATACCCGACGCGACAGTTGGTTTGGGCAGTCGGTGTTACAGAATCTGTTTGGGGTTTAGAATCCAACTCCACCCTCCTAGGCCCATTTCTGTTCTGTTCCAGGCTGCACTTTCTCTTAGTAGTGTGTTGTTTCAGATCTATCTCAGTTATGTCCTCGCCGTTGCGAGGCCCAATTGACCACTGTACATTGTTTTGAGTGAGCCTGGGTGCTAGGGATACCCCATGCGTGGTGATCTCCAGCCTGCTTGTCCTCGGAGAAGGTGAAGAGAAGATAATAACCTGTAGCAGGTATTCTCCGAGGACAGCAGGCTGGACATCACCTCAACCCTCCCTCCTCCCTTAGGAGTTGTTCTGTTCTAGTTTGCTTATATAACTGAGGGAAGCGCGCTGGCGGGAAGTCACTCGCGCATGCGCGGTGCGTTGTCCCCGCGCCGTCGCGCTGCTTCTAGAGTTTTTTTGTTAATTTCCGGAGCTCCTGGGCTGTTGCGGACGACGACCCATGCGCGTCGTCCAGCCTGCTGTCCTCTGAGAATACCTGCTACAGGTAAGTAGCTTCATTTTTCCGTGCTCTCCCCTGCAACTCAGTGTGTTCTCCCTTTCTTTGCCCCTGATCCAGTCTCTCTCCCTCTCCCTCATCACTGCCCCCAATCCAGTTTCTCTCTCTTCCCCCCCCCCCCCCCCCCACCAGGTCCAGCAGCAGCACCTCTCCCTTCACAGCTCTTCTCCTCTCAGCTCCTGCCCCCACCCAGGCCTGCAACATCTCTTCCTCTCAGCTGCTCTCCTAGGTCATCAGGACCTCGCCCCAGGGCCTGCAGCCCCTCTCCCTCTCCTGCCCCCAGGGCCTGCAGCCCCTCTCCCTCTCCTGCCCCCAGGGCCTGCAGCACCTCTCCCTCTCCTGCCCCCAGGCCTGCAGCACCTCTCCCTCTCCTGCCCACAGGGCCTGCAGCACCTCTCCCTCTCCTGCCCCAGGCCCTGCAGCATCACTTTCTATCCCCCACCCCATGGTCCACATTTACTTGGATTGCTGCCGATAGTGGCAGCCCAATGATTCATACAGGCAACCTTGGGGCCTTTGCTAGTCTGTGCTGGTAAATGGCATCCAAATGGATATTTCCTATTTGCAGGCTTCCCCACTGCTGTTCTTTTTGTATCTGTAATCCTTTTTGAAATAATTGGTAATGACAGTGGGGTGGTGGGAACATATCTTGATCTTCTACTATAAAGTCCTTTGCATTTGCAATGACGTCCTTTTACCAACTGCAACAATCTCTTGAGAGGACTCTGTGACTGGAAGATTATTTCAGTTCCTTTTCTGGTCATATGCTGAAGTGCAAAATGCTCGGTTGCCACTGCAGATAGGCATTAAAAAAAGCTGGGTAGGTAAATTTCCATTAAGTTGGTCAGAAGATTCTATAAAATCATTTAGGAGTCACTCGGCCAGTTATTATATCTCTTAATATCTGTCCATTATAGGACACCACTAGAACTAAATTGCACACATGACACATGTTTCCTTTTCATTAATGGGCAGAATTGCGCTTCCTTTATGTAAAATAGTTTCCAGGTTTGTTTTACTGTTATATCACCTATCAGGTACCATCTGAGTAGTTCACAGTAAACTAATTCAACAAAGCCTAAGATAAAACAGAGCAATAAAGTTGAAATAAGAAGGTAGGAACTCAATTTTTTAAAATAGGAAAGTCATAGAAAGAAGATATAATAGTGCAGGGGATGGATGATTTAGAGTTGGTCAAGGAAACTCTACCAGACTTGGGAACTTTTTTGGAACTCATTGACACATGTGGCCTGTAGCAAGGTGCTGAATACCTAAATTGGAGGACTCAGTCGAGATTCTTGCTAGAGTGAAGAATTTAGGGGTAAAGTATTCGGGGTGGGGGGGAAACTATAAAATACAGGAACGTGAGAATTGTATTTTGTTATATCACAGAGGCATATTTTCAAATCACTTAGGACTTACAAGTTACATATTACCCTTTGGAACTTTGTAAGTCTAAGTGCTTTGAAAATGAGCCCCAAAGTATCTACTTATACATCTTAGGTTATGTCTCTTACTACAATGAAGGATATATGTGTTTTGTTTGTACTCTAAGACTCTGTAACTTATATATATAGTATGCTGCTCTTCACAGTAAAGAATAATTTAAAGAAAAAATATTCTAATGTTTTCTTTTTGTTTGTTTCTCTTATTCTATTATTGTAACTGCTCAGATGTACAATGATAGGGTAATGACCCAGCAATGCTTTTTTTTTTTGTGGTATAAATTTGGGAGTATTTCTGCTTCTTGTATGTGTTTGCTGTATTACTCAGATATAATTTTATTCTACCTCAGTGTTATACTTTTGATGTTCCAAAGGATTGTATGTGTGTTTGGAAGGGGGGGGGGGAGTGGGTAGGGTTTTTCTTTTTAATAAACATAAGTGTTACTCATTTTTCAAAGTTTGAATTGGTATCTATAAACACAGTTTCCAAGTGCTTTGCAACTGCTGTAACAAATCTTCACTAATCAGACAAGTTGAACAAGTTTCTTTGTCTAAAGCAATCGAGAATCCCCGAGGAAAGCTGGAGCCAGTACGTAGTTGCAGGGAGAAATGTGCATTTTACGGTTGCTGCTGTTACAAATTTTTTTTTCTTCCTCAGTGTATCCCTGCATCGGGGGAGTTGCAGACCCATAAGGTTTGAACCACCAATGTTGGATTTTCATGAGCAGTAAGTTGAAATGTTCTCAGTTCATGTATTTCTGTTTCTTTGTTACATATGTATAGTTTCAGAACAGCTTTGAGCATTGACTATTTGAAAACAGTTACTCTAACGTGCCTTAGTTTTGTAGGCTATCTTGCATACAGTACTTATTGCTTTGTGAGTTGCTTCAGTTAGAGTATAGAAAGTGCTTTAGATACATATATTTTTTTAAAAATGTAATACATTGTGGATTGCAGTGTTTCGGTCATATCAACCATGCAATTTAGACTTGATTACAATAGCATTTAATAAATTGAAATGCCAGTGATCCAGTTGTGAGGAATGTTTGATAAAGGCTGCCACATATCTTATATAGTTGATTTCTGTGGCTTGTGGTTTTAGTGCTATTAATAAACCTAGACTTGTTTGTTTAAAACATTTCTAGCCTGTCTATTACTAGGCAAGTTAAAATAAAACAGACACAGAAAATCAGAACAAACAAAACAAAACAGCAACAAAAACATTCACACATAATTTAATAATTCAAGACAAATAAGCTTGAATAAACAGATGCGTCTTCAATTTGTTAATCAGAGAAAGTCTGCAATATTTCCCAAATGATTAGGCAACGATTCCACAGCTTGTACCTCTGATTGAAATGCAACATTTCTCATAATTGTGTAATGTACCTCTGAAAACCAGTAAACAAAGCAAAGTTTTTGTTAAGAGCATTTGAAAAAAACAGTGACTTAAAGACCAAAATCAGCAATTTAAAGCCAACACAATAACACGCAGGCAGCCAATGCAAAAATTTCAGTACTGAAGTAACATCTCAAAGTGACTAGTTCCAGCTATCGTATGGGCAGCTACATTTGCATCACCTATGAAGCGCTAAGATGGGATTGCTTAAGACTTGCATATAACACATTACAATAATCCAAATGTGTTAATACAATACTCTGCACCACAGACTGAAATCCACCATAGAAAGCATAGGTTTCAAACGACATGGCACCTTAAAATAGAAAAACGATGGCTGAATCACTTTAGAAACCTGAAATTACATAGACAATTGCATGTACAACGCCACTCCCAGACTCACCAAATGATCACGTATGGGCAAAATCAATCCCAAAACTGAACTTGTAGTCTTGAACTCTTGGCAGTCTCCCAACAGTAATCACTTCTGTTATAACCAAGTTCAGTACTAATTTATTCGCCATCATCCACTCCTGAATTCTTGCAAACAATACTTCAGTTTTTCAGTCCCTTCAAGAAACTCAATATCCATAGGAAAAAAGAACTGTATGTCATCTGCATATACTCAAAAGTCCACCCCTATGTTGGAGTAATCCACACAATGGTATCAATACAAATTAAATAGTGCCGACAGGGAAGAGCTCTGAGGCACACTCCTCTGCAATGGATACACCCTAGAAATGGACTCCCCGAATCTCACCTGCAATGTTGGATCTGTCAAATATAACTGTAAACAAGAGTAAACTATACCCCTCATTCTCCAGCCATAAAAACACTGAACAAAACGATTCGCCGAATCAAAAGCCGAAGAAGAAATATCCAAATTTCTATCTAAACTTCTCATCACATCAACATGGATACTAACAAAGTCTCAGTATCATGTATCCTTCAGAAGCCATATTGATTAACAACTAGCTACTGCTCAACATTAAAATTTATCAATCAATTGCATTAGTACCACATTTTCAATAAATTTTATAAATTTCTTTCCACCCAGGTACATAATGGTGCTCAATCCAGAATTCTGGCCTTCCCAGCCAGTTGTATTTCCATGATTTCCCTAATGCATAAGTAATATATGCATATATTAAAGGGAGTTTTGGGATCTTGTCAGGTACTTGTAACCTGCATTGGCCACTGTTAAAAACAAGATGCTGGACTTCATGGACCTTTGGTCTATTTCAGTATGGCAATACTTATGTAGATAGCTGAGTGGCTGGGGATGTGAGGATTGCCTGGTCACTTGCATGCTTGGTGCGAAGGTGGTGGACCTCGCGCGTCGCCTAGATAGGATTTTAGATAGTGCTGGGGAGGAACCGGCTGTCTTGGTACATGTGGGTACCAATGACATAGGAAAATTTGGAAGAGAGGGCCGGAAGCCAAATTTAGGCTCCTAGGTAGAAAGCTCAAATCCAAAACCTCTAGGATAGCATTTTCCTAAGTGCTCCCCATTCCATGTGCAGGGCCCAAGAGACCAGCAGAGCTCCAGAGTCTCAGTGCGTGAATTGGGGCGATGGTGCAGGGAGAGATGGAGGGTTTAGATTTGTAAGAACTGGGCAACATTCGGGGAAGGGGGGGGGGGGGCTATTCCGGAATGATGGGCTCCACCTTAACCAGGGTGGGACCAGGCTGCCGGTATCGTCATTTAAAAAGGAGATAGAGCAGCTTTTAAACTAGAACCTGGGAGAAGGCCGATAGTTGTTCAAAAACACATGGTTCGGAACAAGGTATCTTTCAAATATTATCATTAAGACAGGGAAGATGGGTACCCGATAGTGAGGTTGCAGTAGAGACCATGGTAGACCAGATGTTCTTTAAATACAAATCATACAAAGATTGCAAATTAACACTGTCAGCTGCTGAGCAAGATGTAATTAGGAACAACAAACATAGTTTGAAATGTCTATATGTGAATGCCAAAAGCCTAAGAAATAAGATGGGAGAGTTAGAATATATTGCACTAAATGAAAAATTAGATATAATAGGCATCTGAGACCTGGTGGAAGGAGGATAACCAGTGGGATACTGTGATACCAGGGTACAAATTATCGTAGTGATAGGGTGGATCAAATTGGTGGAGAGGTAGTATTGTATATTAAGGGAGGGTCTTGAATCAGATTGAAAATTCTGCAGGAAACAAAACACTTTTTGGAATCACTGTGGATTGAAATTCCATGTGTAAAGGGGAAAAGGATAGTGATAGTGTACTATTGTCCACCTAACCAGGATGAACAGACAGTAAAGTTATCAGAAACAAATTGGGGAACACAATAATAATGGGTGATTTCAATTACCCCAATATAACTGAGTAAATATAACAGGGCATGCTAGGGAGGTAAAAGTCCTTGACAAAATCAAGGACTTCTTCATGGAGCAGCTGGTACAGGAGCCAACAAGAGGAGGAAAAATTCAAGACTAGTCCTAAGTGGAGTGTGTGATCTAGTGCATGAGGTAATTGTGATGGGGCCACTTGATAACAGTGATCATAATATGAACAGATTTTATATCTGCTTTGGGGTAAACACACAGGAAAATGTTAGCATTTAACTTTCAAAAGGAGACTTTGATAAAATGAGAAGAAAGGTGAAAAAAAACAGAGCGGTGAATGTCAAAAATTTACATCAGGCATGGATGCTGTTCAAAAATACCATCCTGGAAGCCCATGCCAAACATATTCCATGTATTAAAAAGGAGGAACAAAGACCAAATGACAGCAAGCATGGTTAAAAAGTGAGGTGAAGCAAGCTATTAGAGCTAAAAGATAATCCTTCAGAAAATGAAAGAAGGATCTGACTGAAAATAATTATTTATTTTATTGCTGCATTTGTATCCCACATTTTCCCACCTATTTGCAGGCTCAATGTGGCTTACATTATGTTGCAATGGCAATCACATTTACAGAATAAGAAGTTCAGAATATTATTACAAATAAGGTGCATAAGAAAGTCAGGTAAACTAGATGTAGATAAATAGATAATTCATAACAAATAAGAGCAGGACAAGCTATAGTGTTCAATAATGAGAATGCAATTAAAGTAATCAAATTAGGAGAGTTCAATAAAAGTTATTTCTGGTGTAGTTAGGAGTCAATTCATTATGGAGGATCCTTTTTATAAGTCTCTTTGAACAAGATAGATAGATGTATTTATTTTGTGCCTGGGGTAATGAGGGTTGCGTGACTTGTCCAGAGTTACAGGAAGCTGCAGTGGGACTCAAGCTCTGTTCCCCTAGTTCTCAGGCCACTAATCTCCAATCCACGTGGCTAGATACTGTTTGTAAAGCGGTATCCCAAGTTCAGTGCTGTTCATCTTTTGATGCATTGTCCATTTTGGAGGAGCAGCTTGTATATTAAAAACACATGAGAGGGCCAATGGGGTAGGTGTGTCAAGATGGCGGCACATTTCTGATCGTGGCTAAGCTCTCTTACCAGTTACTCTGAGATTTCTTTTTTTCTTGATATGCTGCATACAAAGCATAAGGGGGCAGTTAAGGCTAGTCCTTGATTACCAGAACCTCCTTGCTGCCGTAGCAGCAATCCATCAAAGGTCCACTACCAGAACTCTGCTATTACATCAGGAGACAACGACCGCGGAGATTTGGGGCTGTATGTCACTCTCCCCCCTCCCCAAACTGCTGCGGCCTCCTGAAACAGAAAGCATTGAGGAAAAGGTTTTGGCTCAAGGAACAGAGACAGCAGGTCCCGACAGAATTTTAAATTCTGTAGGAGTTCCAGTTGAGCATTTAGCTCAAATACCAAAGCCTGAGGTGGTGACTCCAGAGAGCAAATGAGTAGCTCTTCAGAGGCTGGATGTGACAGTGGCCAAATCTACATTGACGTTTCTGCTTTAGTGAGTACAGTTGATGATTTAACTTAGAAGGTACTAAAGAAGAAATTGCTTATGAGATTGTGGGGTTAAAGAGGATATTAAGAAGCTGCAAGATGTATCAACAACAATGATAAATTACTCACTAGTAACTGTTTAACATTTTAAAATATATTTCTTTATTAATAGATCAATACAATTTTCCTAAAATAAAATCCATTCCCTTAACCCATAGTTATTAACCAATCCATACACCAATACATTTAAAACCAATTATCCACAATACTCTTTCAATACACATTCAAATAGCATATATCTGGCAATCTTTTACATCAATGTGTGATCATAGCTCTTTAGTCATGTGTTAATCCATTGCTCCAGAGTCTTCCACAAGATTCAGCCTTGCTTCAAATCAGACTCATTAAATCACCAACTTGTAAAATAGTTCTGTCCTTTTTTCCAACAACCATTGTAACGTTAGTGATAAATCTTGAACAACCATTGATGATGTCAGTCAGCAACATCCAAACTGTCCATTTTCACCATTAGCAGTATCATGTGTTCCAGATATATATATTTTTTTGAAAATGTGGTTACATTTGTATTAGAGTTTCAATCTCCTTTTCTTATAGTATTCCACCATACGACCAGGACCCAACATGCTCATGTTTCGCTATAAAAGCGTCATCAGGGGTCTTGAATTCTAAACATAATAACAGTGGGTTAACTATAATTCTACTTAATATATATCATTGTTAAAAACTCTCAAAATTAAACATTAACATGCTATCATAGATACACTTACTGGCTCATCCAGGTGGTGGGGTAGTCAAATACCAGCGATGCGGTGGTGAGCTAGAACTGCTCTCCCAAACGCATAGATGGTTACCAACTAACACAGAGGTTGGGAGTCAAAATCATCTGTTCTGCCTGAGTGCAGAATTCTTCCCTAGAGCTACATGCTCTACGTACTCGTAACAATTGACTTGTAGGAATACTATCTTTTTTTTTTTTATTATTTATGGAAGTGTTTATTGAGAATTGTTTAACCAGTACAATAGTCACGCAACTCAGTACATAGCAATATATAACATGTATATCAAATCACATCCATAAGTCTGAACATAACTAGACACCAGCAAGCAAAAATGCTGAAACCAAAACTATTTCAACTTCAAATTTTTTCCATTTTAGTGTATAATAAATCCCCCCCAAGTACTATTCCCCCCACCAACTATCTCGTCCCTCTCTCTCCCCCCCCCCCCCCCCCCCGGCCACCCTCCGTCACTTGTGCACACCTTTCATCGCACCTGTCCCTTTAAAAATGGTTCCCAAATCCTTGCCCATGTAGTCTTAGTTTTTCGCTTTTCTGCAGTTAATCTCTCCATCTCACATATATAGTGCAGTTTTGTTATCCATCGCACCAGTGAGGGGACTATCGATGACTTCCAGTGCTGTGCTAGGTTTAACCGAGCTGCATGCAAAGAGTCCCTTATCAATAGCCACTGATCAGATGTACAGCCTTCCGGTCTCTGTCCTAGTACAAAAACCAAGGGATGCCACTGCACAGAACATCCCAGCCACACCTGCAAGCGATTCTGTACTCCTCTCCAATATGCCTGTGCTTTGCGGCATGACCACCATATGTGACCCATAGTTCCCACTTCCCCACAATTCCTCCAACACTCCCTTGACATGTTGGCATACATGTGGTGTAACCGTACCGGTGTCAAGTACCATCGGTAGAACACCTTAATAGCGTTCTCTTGCAGCGTCACCGCTACTGAAGATCTCAAGATCCTCTTTTCCAAAAACTGCTATTTTGTGTCTGATAGAGTAAACTGTAGTTCCTGCTCCCATCTCCTCCTGTGTAAGACTGAAGGTTTAGCATTTGCTACCTGATATCTATAAAGAAAGGAGATCAGTCCACGCGTACCCTTGAAAGCTACACACGCCTCCTCTAGCGGGTGCACTTCGCGACGCATACAAGCTCTATACTTTGGTCCTTTCAGAAAATGTGACAACTGTAAATAGGCAAAGCGATCACTGGGCCGGAACCCAAAATCATCCATCAAGGTGTCAAAGGGTATGAGGTTCTCGCCTATATGTACCTGCCCCAGCATGTCCAATCCAGCCTCTGCCCATCTGCAAAAAGTGTTATTACCAATACCCGGCTCAAACAAGGGATTATCTAATTGGGGCCAAGCCAGATACTGGAGGCTGACGTTCTGGGAACATAAGGTCCCAGTAGTAAAATGTGGCCTGAACTGTTGATGGGAACCTGTCTACCCGTCCTCTATATTTACTCAGCATCCACATCAAGTGCCCTAGGGACCTAGAACCCGTCAGTTCTTGCTCCAGATTGACCCACAGTTTAAAATCTTCTTTTCTAAACCAATCTACAGCTGCTCTAGCCTGCGCCGCACAATAGTACCAATACAAGTTTGGCACTCCTAGCCCTCCTCCCGCTTAGACCTGTACAGAAAAGCCCGGGGCAGCCTCGGTCGTTTCCGATCAGACAAATCTAATCAGCATGTCCTGCAATCCCGACAAGAAAGACCGAGGCAGCCTCAATGGGAGGACTTGAAATAGGTATAAGAAACGCGGCAGAATGTTCATTTTGATCGCAGCGATGCGCCCAAACCAGGATAGACCCATGGTCTGCCGTCTGTCCAAATCTCCTTGTACCTCTCTCTTAAGAACCGGGTAATTAACAGTAAACAGCTCAGACAAATCCCCTGGAATCTTCACCCCCAGGTAACTTAAGGCACTGCTTGCCCACTTAAAAGTGAAGGTCGTCTGCAAGGAGTCCCTCACAGCCTGTGGTACATCTACAGCTAATCCCACTGACTTACTAACGTTAAGTTTATAACCTGAGATCTTGGTATAGTCCTCAATCTCCTTCATTAGGTTTGGAAGAGAAATCAAAGGATTTGTGAGGGACAAGAGCACGTCATCCGCAAACAGGGCAATTTTGTATTCATGAGTTCCCACCCGCACTCCGAAATATCATCGTTTTCCCTAATAGCTGCCGCCAAGGGCTCCATAGCCAGATCAAATAGTAAAGGGACAGCGGGCATCCCTGTCTAGTTCCTCGTCCAAGCATGAAGGAGCCCGAGGTTCCACCATTCACTCTCACACACGCCTGGGGCGAAGAGTATAGTGCTTGGATCCATGTTCTGAAAATCTGACCTATCCCCATCCTGTGTAGAACCTTATCCAAGTACCCCAGTGTACCCGGTCAAACGCCTTTTCCGCGTCCAACCCAAGCAACACCAAGGGCCGATGTTTTGTCTGAGCTGCATACACTAGGTCTATCGTTCGGCGTATATTATCCATTGCCTGCCTCTTTGCTACAAAGCCCACCTGGTCCGGGTGAACTAAGCCAGGGAGCATAAGCCCCAACCGGTTTGCCAATATCTTTGCCAAATTTTAATATCTGTATTGAGTATAGATATGGGTCTATAAGAGGCACAGTCCGTATTATCTTTACCAGGCTTTGGTATTACCGCCACCCAGGCCTCCATCATAGACTTGGGAAAGGGAGCCCCCTCTCTCACTGAGTTATGATCATCGTCAAGTAAGGTGCTAATTCCAACACATATGCCTTGTAAAACTCATTTGTAAACCCGTCTAAACCTGGTACCTTACCCGTCGGTAATGCTTTAATAACCCTAATGACCTCATCCACCCGCACAGGCGCTTCAAGTTCTTCCCGCTTTAAATCGGACAGGGTCGGCAAGTTCCTGTTTGCCAGGTAGTCCTCAATGTCCCCAGTCTGTACAGCAGCATCCGCTTTATATAGTAACTCATAATATTTGGCAAAACGGTCTCTGATCTGTGTTGATTTGTGTATCATGACTCCCTGGCATCCCTTACCCTCAAAATGTGTCGGTCAGCTCTCTTTTCTTAATTTGGAGGCCACAACCTTCCAGGCTTATTGGTACACTCATAGTAAACCTGATTTAACCTTGCATGCACAAATTTAAGACTTGCCTCATGTAGGCTGCAATTTCCAACCGCTTCGCTTGTAGCTTTCGATAATCAGACACAGAGCCAGATGCCCTGTATCTAACTTCCAAAGCACCCACTTGCTCCATACATTGCTTCAAGCGTGTTCTGTGGGCTCGGGCTTTTATACTTGCATGTTTTATAAAATGCCCTCTCGAGACAGCTTTAAAGGCATCCCACACTATGTCAACTGGCGGTCCGGAGTCCCAATTAAGTTCAAAATATTCTTTCAAGACTGGAAGAAAGCTGGCCCGAACCTCTGGGTCATGTAATAAGTTATTGTTAAAAGTCCATCTCTTTTCTCTAGCCTCCTCCCTCAAAGAGGGGATAGTTGTCCAGACCGGAGCATGGTCCGAGATGGTAATAGCCCCTATGGAGGAATCTCCCCCCCCCCCCCTGACAATGATTTGTCAAGGAAAATATAATCCAGTCTGGAGTACATGAGATGTACCTGAGAGTAATAAGTGTAGTCTCTCCCTCTAGGGTTACCCAACCTCCACACATCGTACAGACCCACCCCATCCACGAGATTTTTCAAAGCCTGAGAGAGCTTGCGATCTACCGGAGCAGGAGGAGACGACCGGTCCAAACCAGGTTGCATAGTGGCATTGAAATCTCCCGCCACCAGCACTCTCCTGGCAAAGGTCTGCATCTCCCTTTGAAGTCGGAGAAAAAAACGTTCCTGCTTCTCATTGGGTGCATATACACATACCAATGTAAACTCCTCCTGCTCCAGCATTACATGCAGAAATAGAAATCTCCTTCTTTGTCCCTTCTCTGGTGTAATACTTGCACATTAACATCTTTATGAAACAGAATAGCAACCCCTCTTTTTTTGCTCCTGTTGTATCTGAAGCACAGGCCACCTTTGGGTATTGCTTCGAGACTAGTAGCCCCTCATACTTTCGTAAAAGATGGGTTTCTTGCAGAAAAACCACATTTGGTTTGCCAGGCACAACTCACGCAGTAGAGCATGTCGTTTGTATGGAGAATTTAGCCCCTTTATATTATAACTGAAAAATTTATAATCTGTCATTTAGGATTCACATGTTAGGCCATATATTCGTAGAAAGGTACGTAACAAGTGTAGGGTCCCCTCTCCCTTAGCTAACTCCCTCCTCCCTTAACCCCCCCCCCCCGCCCTCTCTATCCCCCCTCCCTTCCCCCCTCTGGTTCTTCCACCAAGTAGCGCCCATAAGCGCCACATGGGATACTAGAGAAAAGCAACCCCCAAAGCAAATACCACCCAGACTTCTCCCCACCTTGCAAACACACACCTACCCCTCTTTACTACACAGTTACTAATCCCCCCACCCACCATTTAAAGTATATTCTGCATAGAAATTCTAAGCCATCAAATACATCAGCACCCTGCAATGAAAGAGAAGAACATGTAATTAAGCAACACAGTCCTGTTAATACAGTCACTTCTTGGTATTTGATGTTTTCGCTTTCTGCGGGACCCTCTTCCACTTCTGTAAGCGTGCCTTGGTCGTGGGGGCCACCACCGTAGGCACCGTTTCCACCGCAGTCAGGCCCATCTCGTATAGGCTCTCCAAGCATCTGCCACCTTCCGGCTTCTCCAATGCTTGCCCTTGATTTCAAAGCAAATAGCGAATGGAAAGGCCCATCTGTAAGCAATTTTTTCCTTATTCAGGATCTCAATCACTGGCTTCATAGCACGCCTCTGTGTCAACGTGAACAGTGAGAGATCCTGAAACACCGAGACCTGTGCATCATTAAAGACCAGTGCTGGAAGCCGCCTTGCTTTCTGCAGTATCATTTCTTTGTATGCATAAGAGGAGAAGCGAACAAGGATATCCCTTGGCTTATTGTCCGCTCGGGTACCCTGCACTCTGTGTGCTCGATCCATGGTCGCCTCAGCTGGATCCCAGGTCTCTCCCATTATTTTTTCACATAAGGCTCGCACCACGGTCTGGACATTTTCCACATTCCCATCCTCTGGGACCCCACGAAATCTCAAATTGTGCCTCCTTCCCCTGTTTTCCAAGTCATCCAGCTTGTATTTAAAGTCCTCAGCTTGTTCCTGCAGCTGAGTGATCTGCATTCCCAGTGCGCCATGTTGTTCCTCTTGCTCATCCACGCGTTCTTCTAGGGTTTCAACTCACCCTCCTAGCTCTTTAAGGTCCAAACTTATGGCATCCACATGCTCCAAAATTTCCACCTTGGAAGCTTTTATTTCCTCGAGGAGTGCATCCAAACAGCGAGCTAGCTCTTTCGACGGGCTGTTTTTCGACGCGGATGGCGCAGCGCCACGTGGGAAGCAGCCGAATCGGAGTCTGACATCGTCGGGGAAACAGGGCGCGAAAGACTCCGCCGTCCGTCTCTGCACTTTACTCGTTCCCCCGCGACTGCGATGAAGGGAGTTTGCTCATTTTGATCCGTGAGGTTCGCTGTGCGGTTCCGCTATACCGCTGACGAACTCAAGCAATTGTGAGCGCGAGAAATTTTATTATAAGGTAGGTGAATGTCAGAGCTACTCGTCTAGGCGGCCATTAGTCTCCGTGACGTCACTTCCTCCCAGGAATACTATCTTTTAATGCTTTTGGGTGATGGCTAGGGTAATGAAGCATACTATTTCGGTCAGTGTTTTTACGATATAGTCGGGTGTGAAAACTATTGTTATCCCAGCGAATGTTGATATCTAAAAAATTGACTTCACTGACTCCTATATAATGCACAAACTTAATGTGATCACTAATTTCATTTAATTCTTGCAAAAACATTTTTAATTCCAATTCAGTGCCTTGCCATATTAATAGTATATCATCAATATACCGTAGCCATTTAACTACCCCTCCAAAATATTGAGATGTGTAAATACCTTTCTTTTCCAATTGATCCATGTATAAACACGCTATAGTAGGGGCTACAGTAGCCCCCATTGCTACTCCTTTTATTTGTAAGTAAAATGTGTCCTGAAACTTGAAATAGTTATGATATACAGTGGTGGAAATAAGTATTTGATCCCTTGCTGATTTTGTAAGTTTGCCCACTGACAAAGACATGAGCAGCCCATAATTGAAGGGTAGGTTATTGGTAACAGTGAGAGATAGCACATCACAAATTAAATCCGGAAAATCACATTGTGGAAAGTATATGAATTTATTTGCATTCTGCAAATAAGTATTTAATCCCTCTGGCAAACAAGACCTAATACTTGGTGGCAAAACCCTTGTTGGCAAGCACAGCGGTCAGACGTCTTCTGTAGTTGATGATGAGGTTTGCACACATGTCAGGAGGAATTTTGGTCCACTCCTCTTTGCAGATCATCTCTAAATCATTAAGAGTTCTGGGCTGTCGCTTGGCAACTCGCAGCTTCAGCTCCCTCCATAAGTTTTCAATGGGATTAAGGTCTGGTGACTGGCTAGGCCACTCCATGACCCTAATGTGCTTCTTCCTGAGCCACTCCTTTGTTGCCTTGGCTGTATGTTTTGGGTCATTGTCGTGCTGGAAGACCCAGCCACGACCCATTTTAAGGCCCTGGCGGAGGGAAGGAGGTTGACACTCAGAATTGTACGGTACATGGCCCCATCCATTCTCCCATTGATGCGGTGAAGTAGTCCTGTGCCCTTAGCAGAGAAACACCCCCAAAACAAACATTTCCACCTCCATGCTTGACAGTGGGGACGGTGTTCTTTGGGTCATAGGCAGCATTTCTCTTCCTCCAAACACGGCGAGTTGAGTTCATGCCAAAGAGCTCAATTTTTGTCTCATCTGACCACAGCACCTTCTCCCAATCACTCTCGGCATCATCCAGGTGTTCACTGGCAAACTTCAGACGGGCCGTCACATGTGCCTTCCGGAGCAGGGGGACCTTGCGGGCACTGCAGGATTGCAATCCGTTATGTCGTATGTGTTATCAATGGTTTTCGTGGTGACAGTGGTCCCAGCTGCCTTGAGATCATTGACAAGTTCCCCCCTTGTAGTTGTAGGCTGATTTCTAACCTTCCTCATGATCAAGGATACCCACGAGGTGAGATTTTGCGTGGAGCCCCAGATCTTTGTCGATTGACAGTCATTTTGTACTTCTTCCATTTTCTTACTATGGCACCAACAGTTGTCTCCTTCTCGCCCAGCGTCTTACTGATGGTTTTGTAGCCCATTCCAGCCTTGTGCAGGTGTATGATCTTGTCCCTGACATCCTTAGACAGCTCCTTGCTCTTGGCCATTTTGTAGAGGTTAGAGTCTGACTGATTCACTGAGTCTGTGGACAGGTGTCTTTCATACAGGTGACCATTGCCGACAGCTGTCTGTCATGCAGGTAACGAGTTGATTTGGAGCATCTACCTGGTCTGTAGGGGCCAGATCTCTTACTGGTTGGTGGGGGATCAAATACTTATTTCCCTCTGCAGAATGCAAATAAATTCATATACTTTCCACAATGTGATTTTCCGGATTTAATTTGTGATGTGCTATCTCTCACTGTTACCAATAACCTACCCTTCAATTATGGGCTGCTCATGTCTTTGTCAGTGGGCAAACTTACAAAATCAGCAAGGGATCAAATACTTATTTCCACCACTGTATCACCAATCTCGCCATCCTGCCTAACAACTGAATTTTAGAGGCTGACAGAGGCAAATTCTCCAACAAACTATCTATTAGTTGTATCGCCTCTATCTGCGGTATTTGTGTAAAGAGCTGTGACGTCCAACGTCACCAGACATACCTGCGCTTTCTCTGAAATTTTAAGTTGATCCAATTTTCCAAAAGATGTGTTGAATCTCGCACATAAGATGTAATAGACTGTAAGCAAGGGCACAAGTGAAAATCAAGATATTGAGATAAAGTTTCAAATAATGATTGACATCCCGACACAATGGACTCTATACTTATGTATTTTAGGAGTAAAATAATTATCGGAACTCTAGGATATTGACGAAATAAATAGCGGTATTCCTGGATGGTTATGACTCCATCTTTAACCGCTGTATTCAATAATTGATGAACCTGATCTTGATATTGTTCCGTAGGATCTTGTATCAAGACTGCATAGAATGTTCGATCTGCCAACTGTCTTAATGCTTCTTCATTATATTTACTTACATCCTGAACAACCACCCGCCACCCTTGTCGGCACGCATAATTATTATACTTGTGTCATTTTGTAATTCAGTCAAAGCTTGGCGATGTGAAAATGCTAAATTACTATACTGTTTACCCATGCGTGTTTCAAGTTGCTCTACATCATGCATGACCCATTGTTGAAAGGTTGCAATTCCCCAAGATAAATCTGTAACACAACTACTGAACACTGGGCCACAAGGGACCCATGTGGATGGAAGATGATATTTTTGCAAAAATGTTTGTTTGTGAATTACTACCAATTTCAACATTATCATCGTCAAAAAAATGTAATCTTAAACGCAATTTTCTAAAAATTTTTGCAAATTCACACGAATATCAAAAGGGTTATGAAATTGTGTCGGGACAAACGATAAACCAAGACCCAACACTTGTATTGATATTGGCTTAACTCCTTGGAGGACAAATTGAAAACTATCATTAAGTCTTCTTGCCCTGCCTCTTCGGTCGCACGACCGGTTGTGTTGTTTTTGTATTTTGAAAGTCTTGAACACCCGATACTAAAAAAGACTTATTGTATGCCTGCCCTTCCCTACCATTGCTGCCTATGCTCGTAGAGCTATCTGTTACTTGCTGTTACTCTCCTGATGAGTCACTAGATGAATTGATAAACGTGACTCTCTTACCTTTCCTGTTTCTCCTGGATTTTCTACCCTGGTTCATCCAGGGATAAACAAATCCCTTGGTAATCGAGTTCGTCACGTTTGTATTTAGAGATTTTTTGTGACCTAATCTCCTGCCTATATTCAATCAACTGTGTATGTTCTTTAAATTTTGACTCAAAACTCTCAGGAGAACTAGCCATTTTAAGCATTTCTAATTTTTGATCTAATTCCTGTTTACTAGCCTCTACAAGCTTGTTTAATTTATCAATTGTAATCAACATCAAGTCTAAAGAACATCTAGACATGGTCATTCCATTTACTTACATAATCATTATCTTCAAGAAACCTAGGCTCTTTGTACAACCGTAAACCTCTCGGAATCCGTTGAGCCCTGCAATATTCTATCAGTGTCATGGCATGGAACTCAGACCTCACAATATATTTATGTAATCTGAGAGCATCAGTCCAATCTATCTGTACCCCACCCCCAACTGAATCAAATAAACGGCAACCTTCTAGTAATACAGAAATAGCCTCTGCTGACAAGCCTGATTTTGACTCCCAACCTCTGTGTTAGTTGGTAACCATCTATGCGTTTGGGAGAGCAGTTCTAGCTCACCACCGCATCGCTGGTATTTGACTACCCCACCACCTGGATGAGCCAGTAAGTGTATCTATGATAGCATGTTAATGTTTAATTTTGAGAGTTTTTAACAATGATATATATTAAGTAGAATTATAGTTAACCCACTGTTATTGTGTTTAGAATTCAAGACCCTGATGACGCTTTTATAGCGAAACATGAGCATGTTGGGTCCTGGTCGTATGGTGGAATACTATAAGAAAAGGAGAGATTGAAACTCTAATACAAATGTAACCACATTTTCAAAAAAATATATATATCTGGAACACATGATACTGCTAATGGTGAAAATGGACAGTTTTGGATGTTGTGACTGACATCATCAATGGTTGTTCAAGATTTATCACTAACGTTACAATGGTTTGTTGGAAAAAAGGACAGAACTATTTTACAAGTTGGTGATTTAATGAGTCTGATTTGAAGCAAGGCTGAATCTTGTGGAAGACTCTGGAGCAATGGATTAACACATGACTAAAGAGCTATGATCACACATTGATGTAAAAGATTGCCAGATATATGCTATTTGAATGTGTATTGCAAGAGTATTGTGGATAATTGGTTTTAAATGTATTGGTGTATGGATTGGTTAATAACTATGGGTTAAGGGAATGGATTTATTTTAGGAAAATTGTATTGATCTATTAATAAAGAAATATATTTTAAAATGTTAAACAGTTACTGGTGAGTAATTTGTAATATAATGTGTAACTAATTATAGAGTTGAGACCAAGATTGTAATTGTGAACAACAATGATAAGAGATAAACTGATGTTGCACAGAAAAATTGAACAGATGGAGAACTATAATTTTTTTATTTTAGTTACATTTGTACCCCGCGCTTTCCCACTCATGGCAGGCTCAATGCGGCTTACATGGGGCAATGGAGGGTTAAGTGACTTGCCCAGAGTCACAAGGAGCTGCCTGTGCCTGGAGTGGGAATTGAACTCAGTTCCTCAGGACCAAAGTCCACCACCCTAACCACTAGGCCACTCCTCCAGATATTAAATCTTCAATTTTTGTATTTTGCTAAATCCCTGGGTATAGCTCCTATGGAGATTTTGAAGAGTTATCCAACTGAGATTTTGAACTAGTCTTCTGAAGCTATTCCCCCTTTAAATCGGATATACTATATTCAAGCTAAACCTGTTCCGGAGGAGAACCCAGGAGCGGTGAATCAAGAAAAAAAATAGATTTATTGAATGGTCAGAATTGTTGAAGGTTTCTCTATCTGTAGAATCTGAGAGCCTGACCTTATTAGCGTTGTTTGTATCTGAACAAGACTTAAATGCTGTGGTGTGGCTGTTTTTTTTGAAAATCACAATCTGTTCTATGGTGTACCCTGATGTCACAAAACAAATGAGAGAAGAAAGGCTTTTTTAGCCATGTGATCCGAAACTGTGGCACTAGGGGCACCTTTTTGTTAATTTATCTATGTAAATGTGTAATTGTATATTTAGGGGTAAAATATCTTTTTCTTACCAGATCAACTACGAGCCTTCATAGATGTTTATATATTAAAAAAAAAAGCAGTCACGGGTAACATTTAGTATAGTTGGGATTAATTGGTGGGGTTAGGCATGTTAATGCCTTTCTAACTGCAAATATTCCTCATGACTTATCTCTGGAGCTTTTTGTATACACTCTCCAATATTATTGGCCTAACGAGGATTGTGATCGTTTCTTCTTTTTCCTCTATAACGTGCCTTATATTAGCATAAGGTATGGCAAGTCAAATGCAAAGCACTGATAAGGAAGGCAAGGAGGGACTTTGAAAAAAAGATTGTGTCAGAGGCAAAAACACATAGTAAAAACTTTTTAGGTATATTAAAAGCAAGAAGCTCACAAAAGAATCAGTTGGACCACTAGATTACTGAGGGGTAAAAGGGGCACTCGAGAGAGACAAAGCCATAGCGGAGAGATTAAGTGAATTCTCTACTTCGGTATTTACTGAGGGAGATTTGGGAGAGATACCGGTGTCAGAAAATATATTCAAAGCTGACGAGTCAGAGAACTGAATGAAATCTCTATAAACCTGGAAGATGTAATGGCGCAATTTGACAAATTGAAGAGTAGGAAATCGCCTGGACCGGATGATATTCATCCCAGAGTACTGGTAGAATTGAAAAATGAATTTGCAGAACTATTAGTAATATGTAATTTATCTTTAAAATGAAACTTTTTACCGGAAGATTTGGAGAGTGGCCAGTGTAACACCATTTTTTAAAAAAAGGTTCCAGCGGTGACCTGGGAAATTATAGACTGGTGAGCCCGACTTCGAGGCTGGGCAAAATGGTAGAGACTATTATAAAGAACAAAATTACAGAGCATTGAAGAACACTGTTGCCACATAGTGTGAAGAGAAGAAATATTTGTCTTACATTCTAAATAAGTCACTGGGTTACAACAGTAAGAAGTTGGAAAAGGATGATTTTAATTTTCATTATCTTTTTTTTTTCTTCCTCCAAGAATGAAATGAAGTAGAAAATGTTTTAAAAATTGTAAAGACAATGCATTTCCCAAAATGACTGACAAACAAGAAGTGTTATATCAGCAGCCCACACTCAAGTGATGGCAGTGGATTGGCAGAATGTTGGAACAGCTGGCTGTCACTTAGGTTATGCACCCTACTATAACATGTTTGATTTCAATGGAATTGATCTTGAACTAACTTACATTCATACATAAAGGAATCCTGTGCAGAAGGAAGGGATCCTCAGGAGCTTAGCCTAGAATGGGTGGCAGAGCTGGTGGTTGGCAGGCGGGGCTAGTGCTGGGCAGACTTATACGGTTTGTGCCGGGTTGGTGGTTGGGCGGTGGGGATAGTTCTGGGCAGACTTATACGGTCTGTGCCAGAGCCGGTGGTGGGAGGCAGGGATACTGTTGGGCAGACTTATACGGTCTGTGCCAGAGCTGGTGGTGGGAGGCGGGACTGGTAGTTGGGAGGTGGGGATAATGCGGGCAGACTTATAGGGTCTGTGCCAGAGCTGGTGGTTGGGAGGCGGGGTTGGTGGTTGGGAGGCGGAGATAGGGCTGGCCAGACTTATACGGTCTGTGCACTGAAGAGGACTGTACAAATAAAAAAGTAGCACATATGAATTTATCTTCTTGGGCAGACTGGATGGACCGTGCAGGTTTTTCTGCCGTCATCTACTATGTATGTTTACTACTATTCTGACACTCCATGATGGAGTAATTTAAATATGTATACATATAAGGAGAGACACCTTCTAAATAGGTATAGATATATAAAAAAATCAAATATAAGGTCTCTTGTCACAAGCTGAGGACAGTTACTTGTCATTTTTAATATTAGAAGGATTTAAATCTTGTCATTTGTCTTATACTAGGGACATCAAACTATCCAGCAGACCTTGGTGAAACAAGGAGGATAGACCCACCACTGTTTTACGTTTTATATAGATGGGGGGGGGGGGGGGGGAGAGATTTTAAGAATGCATTTCATTGATTGTTTTCAATGGCTGTGTGTGGAGTAGAGAAAATTTGCAATTTGGTGTGACAGTGAGCCCCTATGTCCTATTTTCAGACTAAAAAAATTGGTTTGAATGCCTTCTATATATTACAACGTTGGCCTTAAAAACTAACTCCATTAGGGTTCACCTTTGTGCAGGTGTGGTGAAAGATCTGGATGTGCTACCAGGGTGAGGTACCTTCAGCTACCACCAAAGTGGTACCGCACAACTTGTACACCCTTTATAAGAATACTTCAAGAGCTCAAGACACCCTGAATCTTGCACTCCCCAATACCTGGTTTGCAGTGAGCTGTGAATATGGCTGAGTCCCAAGGAAACTGCTCTGAGATATATATATATATATATATATATATATCTGTCAGGGAGATGTGATGGGTCATGCTGGTTGTTGTGTGAGTCTCTATGTCCCTCTAGGAAGTGGAAGGTGCACCTAGGTAGAAACACCACTTCCTGTTGTTGCTGTGAGTTATAATAAAGCAAAAGTCTTAACTATCTGAATGTTACATGATACCGCTCTCTCAGCCAGCATTCATTCAACTGGAGAAGCTGGCCCAGCCTGCCAGTGGCAACGAGGCTTCAGCATGGTTGCAACATTGGAGAAAGCTGAGCAGTCCCTCTATCTGTTTCCAGTTCCCTGCGGTGTTGCTGCAGTTGAGGGGGAAGAAGATACTTTCTCTCCTGTCTGCCTGCCACAGGCTGTCGCTGGTTCCAGTTGCTTGTTACTCCAGGAGGGAAGCTCGGAGACACCACTTGCATGTTCCCGATGGCTATAAAAGCTCCAACTTCATAGCTTCCATTATTAGCTCACTGCCCTATTCCTGCACACTGTGCAGGGCATGCCAAGAAAACTGTGGATCCACCCTGCGTGGAGGTCACAGGTTGACTTATTGGCACATGCCACCTGCTGGCTCCTAGGAGCAATATTTAGTAGTATTGTATCATTCAGGAGCTAAAATCTGCCCAATAGATGTTACTCCATCCATAGGATCCACATACAGTTACAACATGTTCACATCACATATCTGCTCCTTATCAGCTTGAAATAGTACTCACATCCATGGCTAAATATCTAATGTTCAATTCTCTTAGTAAGCCGGGCCCAGTTTCTGAAGGCAACAAACATGCCAACTTTTCAGAACTATTGGGGGTGCTAATCTCAATGCAACTTAATATTGGGGACACAAGTTTCCACATAGCTGGCACCTATGAAGGATGAGAAAATTGTGTTTAGGTGCAGTCTTGTTAACAGATATTGGGGATGTTGGCTGGCGATGGGCCAATATGCAGAAAATGTAGGTTTTTTTTGTTGTTGTTCACTATCCTGGTTTCCAGCTACTGAAGCTGCCATTGAAGCCTTTTCCAGCTTATCCTAAACTGGATTGCCATATACAGAGACAGACCTATAAAGTCTGCCTGCACCGGTCTTAGTTTTTTTTTTACAGCCAGAGTAGCCATTCAAGTGTCACTCGCATCCACCCCCTGCAGTCATTTAAGTTTTTTTTTTTTTTTTTTTTTTTTTAATTTGTCTTCTACCATCTATTTTCTAAATAGAGTCTCTGTGTTCATCCCACACCTTTTTGAATTCCGTCAGTTTTTTGTGTCTACCACTTCACTGGGAGGGCATTCCAGGCATCGACTAACATCTCTGTGAAAAAAGAACTCCCTCACATTACTGCTAAGTCTACCACCCTGCAACCTCAGCTCATGTTCTCAAGTTTTATCATTTCCCTTCTCTGGAAGAAATTTGTTTCTATATTAATACCTTTCAAGTGTTTAAATGTCTGTATCATAATCTCCCTGTCCCTTCTTTGTTCTAGGCTATGCATATTCAGGTCTTTCAGTCTTCTCATATGTCTTGTGATGCAAGCCCCTTATCATTTTTGTCACCTTCCTCTGGACCCGATTCTAGTCTTTTTACATCCTTAGCGAGGCATGGCCTCCAAAACTGAACACAGTGCTCCAGGGGGGGCCTCACCAGCGACTTGTACAAGGCCATCAACACTTCCTTTGTTCTACTAGTTACTCCTCTCTTGATGCAGCCTAGCATCCTTCTGGCTATGGCCACCACTTTGTCATAATGTTTTTTTTTCGCTTTAAGGTTCTTTGACGCCATCACCCCAAAGTCCCTCTCCCCCTCTGTGCATATCAGCCTCTCACCTCCTGGATCATAAACTCCTTTGGGTTTCTACTCCCCAAATGCATCACTCTGCACTTTTTGCATTAAATTTTAATTGCCAAACAGATTTGCCAAACATTAGACCATTATTCTAACTTGCAGATCCCTTTTCATTTTTCCACTCCCTCTGGGGCGTCAACTCTGTTACAAATCTTGGTATCATCCGCAAAAAGGCATACCTTACATTTCAGTCCTACGGCAATGTCACTCATAAATTCATTGAACAGAATCAGATCCAACACCGATCCCTGAGGCACTCCGCTACTCACCTTTTCTTCCTCAGTGAATTCCATTGACCGTCAGCCTCTGGCGTCTGTCTGTCTGTCAACCAGTTTCTAATCCAATTCACCATTTTTGGTCATAACTCCAGCCTTTCAAATTTATTCAAAAGCCTTCTATGAGGGATTATGTCAAAGGCTTTGCTGAAATCCAAGTAGATTACATCTAGGGCACTTCCTCGATCCAGTTCTGGTTGCCCAGTCAAAGAATTCAATCAAATTCATTTGGCATGATTTACCTTTGGTAAAACCATGTTGCCTTGGATCTTGTAACTCATTGGATTTCAGGAAATTTACTATCCTTTCCTTCAGCAGCACTTCCATTACTTTTCCAGTAACCAAAGTGAGGCTTATCAGCCTGTAGTTTCCCACTTCTTCTCTGTCACCACTTTTGTGACGAGGGACCACATCTGCTTTTCTCCAATCCTGAGGAACCTCTCCCGCCTCCAAGGATTTATTAAACAAATCTTTAAGAGGATTTGCAAGAATCTCTTTAAGCTCCCTCAAAATCCTGGTATGGATCCCATCCGGTCCATGGCGTTGTCAACCTTCAATTTTCAAGTTATTCATAAACGCTTTCTTCTGTGAATGGTGTGGTATCCAGCCATTCTTAGTTGTACCTTTATTAGCCAATCGTTGTCCTTCTCCAGGATTCTCTTCCATGAATACAGAAGAAAAGTACTTGCTTAACATGTTTGCTTTTTTTTTCATCGCTCTCCACATAGCCGTCCACAGCATCTTTTAGAATTCTATTTTTAGCCTTCTTTCTTTTAGCCTTCTTTCTTTCACTAATATACCTGAAAAAACTTTTGTCTCCCTTCCTTGCATTTCTAGCCATTTGCTCTTCTGCCTCTGCTTTTGCTAGACGTATCTCCTTCTTGGCTTCTTTCAGCTTCTATCGGCATACTATTCTGTGTTCCTCTTCTTGAGTTTTCCTGTATTTCATGAATACCACTTCTTTTACCTTTATTTTCTCAACCACTTGTTTGGAGAACCGTATCGGTTTTCCTTTTCTTCTTGCTTTTATTACTGTCCTTACGTAAATGTCAGATCATTTTAATAGCTTTTCAGCCTGGACCACTGTCTTTCAGCTT